>NC_037677.1:9077293-9194082 GCF_003255815.1 Theropithecus gelada | reverse complement strand
TTTTTTTTTTTTTTTTGAGTAGTCTCGCTCTGTTGCCCAGGCTGGAGTGCAGTGGCATGATCTCGGCTCATTGTAACCTCCACCTCCCGGGTTTAGACCATTCTCCTGAGCAGCTGGGACTACAGGCGCCCGCTACCATGCCCGGCTAATTTTTTATATATATATATATATATTTTAGTAGAGACAGGTTTCACTGTGTTAGCCAGGATGGTCTCGATCTCCTGACCTTGTGATCCACCCACTTCGGCCTCCCAGAGTACTGGGATTACAGGCATGAGCCACCGCGCCTGGCCTGTCTCTCATTTTATTGAAAAAAGAATAGGACAATAGAGCCATCATAGTGTAGATTTCAGATAACTCATCTGTTATGCTAACTTGCACTCAAGGGCATTGTCACACATTCTGAAATACATATTCCACTTCCTCTCCGTGACACACACATAGCCTCTCCCCAGAATGCTTCTGTGCTTAGTCTTTGCCTTGGATTCCACAACGTATCCAAGTTTCCAATATTCTACTTTCAGAACTGTAGCTCTGACTTGCCATCTGGTTCTGGGCTATTATCCATCCGACCCACACTCTGGTTGGGAATGTGTTTTTGGTGTACTCTCATGGGCGCGGGTCTACTTTGACCATTGATGATGCACACAATCTTGTCCCCTTAGGGTTATCCTTCCAGCAAGCTGAATGGTGTTTCTGACTCAGACCCCCACTTTCATCTGTCCCCACACGCAAGACATCTCCGAACATCACTATTACTTGTAGTTAGCTGGTTTCTGTTATTTACATAACAATTCTTTTTGATTCAAAGCCTATTTTGAAGAATGCATTATTTTACTTAGTATGTTTTTTTACACGTACTAAATCTATTTATACACAGATTATTTATGTTTAAACACGTAATGTGCTCACGAATTTTGTCAGCTGTGATGTTTTCCTCCATTTATGACTATGAATTTCTGCATTTCTTCTGGGTTCCAAATTCTCCATTAAGGTTGATCTTAAACTGTATATTTACTAAATCTTAGCTCCCTTAGACTAAGCTTTCTGATGTAATTTGGTATTGTTTTATGCTGATATTCATCCTTCTTAATTAAAAATCCAATCTTATCCAGGCCGTAAATATTTAGTGCACTATTAAACAGAATACCTCATTTAAAAATAAAAGCTTTATTGAGTAAAATGTACATGCCATAAACTTTGGTCATTATAAGTGTACAATCAATGATTTTTAGTAAACATATAGTGTTGTAGCAATATAACCAAAATCCAGTTTTATTATTATTAGAAACCAAGATTTTGGTGACAGATATTCATATTGCTACAGGGTGTCATTGCCTGTAGGCCCTCTAAGCTCACTGAGTAAGTTAACGTATATGTGTATTTTAATCAATATATAGATTAACTATAGATATAGTTATAAGTGACTACAGTTATAGATAACTAGTTTTCAGCTTATCTGAATCCACTCAATACCATATACTGCTTCGTGTATAGTACAGTACCTTAGAGTGCTCCTAATTTTTCCCTATCATCACTTATGGTATGTATCTCACACACACATCCTATGTGTATTATATATGATGAATATACACATGTATGTGCATATATATTACATACATATGTCTACATATGATATATATAGTATATGTGCATGTATGTGTGCATATATACACATTCATTTCTTCCGTTCTTTGTTTCAGCTTCATAATTTTGTTGTTTAAAATCATATATATGATAACCAATTATTGTCATTATATCTTTCTATTAATAAGATGTTTTGTTAAAATTTCCCGCTTGCTGGTGATTTTGTCAATTCTTCCTTGAATTTCTGTCAATTTTATGAATAGTTATTGGGAGGGTCTCTTAAAAGGTGCATATATTTAGAATAGTTCTTTGGTGCTGGAGAATGGATCTTTATTTTAAATTTAGTGACACTTTATAGCCCTAATAATTCTCTTTGATACAAAGTCTATTTTGAAGAATGCATTCTTTTACTTAGTATGTTTCTTTGGCTTGGCAGGGTCTTAAAAATAGCATTTAGTTGAAATTTTAATATCTTTTATTGATATATAATTTACATAACATAGAGTTTGCTTAAAGTTACAGTTTAATGATATTTTTATATATGTATTAGGGATTTTGCAACCAACTTGATAATATAATTTTACAACATTTTTTTCATCCCACAAAGAGGCCTAGTTGTCAGCAGCCATTCCTCATTGCCACCACCCTTCTCAAGCTCCTGGCAACAGCAAATTCACTTTCTTTATTTATAGATTTCCCTATTCCAGACACTTCATATAAATGAAAACATACAGGCCTGGCATGGTGGCTTACGCCTGTAATCCCAACACTCTGAGAGGCCAAGGTGGGCGAATTACCTGAGGTCAGGAGTTGGAGACCTGGCCAGCATGGTGAAACTCCATCTCTACTAAAAATACAAAACTAAGCTGGGCGTGGTGGCGGGCGGTTGTAATCCTGGCTACTCGGGAGGCTGAGGCAGGACAATCGCTTGAACCCGGGAGGCAGAGGTTGCAGTGAGCCAAGATCGTGCCACTACACTCTAGCCTGAGTAACAGAGTGAGACTCCGTCTCAAAAATAATTTTTAAAAAAAGAAATCATACAATATGCCACAGGGTTTTGTAGCCAGCGTCCCTCACTTAACACAACGTTTTTTGTGGTTCATCTTTGTCGTAACAGGTGTCATTATTTCATTCCTTTATGTTGTTAAATAATATTCTGTCATATTTGAATTTTTAAATCCAACTTAAATATTTATCACTTGTAATTAGCTAGTTTATGCTGTTTCCAGGTGTTAAAATTACTTATATATTTATCCTACCATCTTCTTTTTTTCTATTTCTCCTGTTTTCCCAAGCTTCCTATTTTTTTCTTCTCTTTACTTTTTCACGGATTGGATTTTTTTTAGTCCATTTATTCTCTTCACTGTTTTGAAGCTATACATGCTACATCTTTTATATTTGAATTTCCCTTAAGTTGTAGAATGTATATTTGTATTAAATATAATATTACTTATTATCTCTATAAATTTTCAGAAAACTTCAGGACATGAAACCTTTGTAAAGCCAGTTGCTTCCTCCTAAGTTATATATTATTTTTTAAAAATTTAGGTTCTACTTTGTGTTAATTCATCCATATTTATTCACTTCAAATTAGAAAATATTACTAATGCATCATTTAATCAATATTTATTATAGTTTACTTCACTATTTACTATGATCTTTTTTTTATCATTCCAACTAACATAGCAGACTCTTGTTCTGGGATTGTTTTCTGCCTTGCCGAATATTCTTTTGAAGTTCCTTTCATAAAGTCCCGTTGATCAGAAACTCAATTTTATTTTTTGTTTAAAATGTTTTCATCATGACCCTTTTCTTGAATAATAGTTCAGGTAGTTCCAAAATCTATGTTGAAAAAGTCTTTTCTTCAGCAGTTTAAAAGTTGCTGTTCCTTTACTTGGTATAGTTTTATTCAATTCCTACTGAGTAGCATGCCTGTTCTAGATGCTGGGGATACCAGAGGAGGTAAAACTGCTGAAGTTCGTACCTTCTTTCTAGAGTGTTGGGGAAGACAAAGTAGACAAATACATAACTAAAACACAGTCAGAGGTCATTAATATCAAAAACAAGGTAGCTTTAGATATCTTATGGGATTTATTTTATGTGTCACCCCAGATCTACACACTTGCTACGTCTCGGGTCAATGTTATCTTCAAAAGTTTATGTGGTTCTCACGGTCATGGGAGCAGGTCAATGACTATATTTGCAGTAGACCAAGGCTGCCAAGGACCCACAGTGTCATTCACAGGCAGACTCAACAGCGTTTGCCTCAATCATGCCATGTGTCGCTCTCCTCTTACTTTGACACCCACCGGGTGACCATGCCCGTGTAACCGACACATACAGGGAAGTTAAAAATCTTACAGGGCAAAATTTGAGCAATGAGAAGTAAAACCTTGGAGATAAACCTCCCCTTCCTCCCTCCACCCCAGACAGGAGATTCAGAGGAGTAGATTTAGATGGTGTTTCTGAAGATGTCCTGCAGCTTCAAGCAGTTGGCTTATTACAAAGCTGTGGCTAGCTCGGTAACATATTCCCATCCATTCTCCTCCTCACACTCTTGCTTCTCTGGAATGGCATTCATAAAGTCTTGGCATAAGTGACCTCAGATTCTATCTTGTTAGGACACGTGGCAGAATCATATAGGAACTCATTAATGATGATGTGTTTAGCCATGAGTTGAGATGAGGGGTTCTGACAAGACAGCTGAGACAGTTCAAAGCTGGCTATGCAATGATGGTTTTTTGAATGTTGAACATAGTAATGGCCTGAAGTAAATAAGATGACGATGCCACAACTTCTTCTGCATAGCATTAAGGAAGGGTTCTGAGAGTTCAGAGAAGTAGATTAGTTAGAACAGTTTATCGACTAAGCCCTTTGAACACACTATGCAGCTGTGTTTCCTCAGAAGACCCAGGGGACATTCCTTTAACCATCTTTGAGAAGTGACAAATCTCTGTGGCTAGAGTTCCTGGTGGAAAATGCTGCATGAAACTGGGCTCTGTGATCTCAATGAGGATGGTGGGATACTAGCATGACAAGATACCGGATGGCAACAGTGGACTATCAGAGGCAAAGCAGCTGTAAATACCAGGGTAGCTTGAAGACGTGATGGGCAGCCAAGGTATCTCTTTACCTGCGGAAGATCTGTGGTGATAGCTAATACATCACTGCATTTTTAGGCATGAGACAAATGGACAATAAGCTAGAATGTTACTTAATTTGTACACTTAAAAAAATCAAGATCTGGTGAGTAGACAGCTTATATCAGCTGCCACAATAGAATATTGCCATCTTTCTATCAGAATCCACATCTAATTCCACTCACAGATCTGAAGCCCTTTAACTAAAAAGTAGGTCAATTGTTACATTGAAGGTCCCTGCAAATACCTTCTTTAAATATCCCTCTGATCTTTCACTAATAGGGTCTGAGTTATTTACAGACTAACCAAGGGAAAATGAGAATAGTCAGACTTCTGAGGAATATTAAATACGGGATCTGAGCTGGATTGAAAGCAAGGGAACAAATATATCTTCAAGATTTTTTTTTGCAACAGTGGGGGTAGATTTACGGAGGTAATAAGGAGGGTTTAAACCAACGTCTGTCTCAAAATGGTCCTACAGACCCACTTGTGGCTATAGACCCACACCTGTGGTTGCTTCCTTCTGATCCAAATGTTGTAGTTCTGTGACCTACAAGAGCAAGAGCCATTATTTTAGTAGGGTCAAGTGGAAGTCCATGAAGAAAAACCTCTCCTAGTCTAGTCACAGTTGTAAATTTGAAGCAACATTACACCTCAGAAAGTGTAGGGATGTTTATGTGGTTTGGCTGTGTCCCCACCCAAATCTCATCTTGAATTGTGGTTCCCATAATCATTATGTACTGTGGAGGGACCCAGTGGGAGGTAATTGAATCATGGGGGCATTTAGTGGTAGTGATAGTTAATGAGTTCTCATGTGATCTGATGAGTTTAATAAGGGGCTTTTCCCCTTGACTTGGCACTTCTCTCTCCTGCCACCATGTGAAGAAGGACGTGTTTGTTTCCCCTTCCACTATGATTGTAAGTTTCCTAAGACCTACCCAGCCATGCAGAACTGTGAGTCAATTAAACCTCTTTCCTTTACCAATGTCCTAGTCTCAGACAGTTCTTTATAATGGCATGAGAATGGAGTAATGCAGATGTGAACTAGAGATCAGCACTACCACAAAAGTATGGATAGTTGCTGGGGTGGTGAACCTCACCGTATCTTCATTTAACATACCACCATGCAGACCTTAAAAAGAAGCAATTGGAACATGGTAAATGACGGTGAGCTACTGTGAAATAATCCAGATGGTTTCCCTTATTGTACCTGGTTACTGTTGCTGATCAGTAAGCCTATATCACTTCATGCACTATTGATCTGATGAAAGTTATTTTCACATGCAGAAAAGATCAAACATTGTACTTTACTGAGCAACATGCATTAACTCTCTTCCCTGTAAACCATTTTAACTCTCATACTTTCCATAATACTGAGATACCAGGAACCTGAGGCAGCTTAACATTCCTAAGAATATTACACTGATCCACTCTGCCTACAACATCGTACAACTGGAGTTGGTGAATAGACAGTGGTGAGGACCCGAGAAGCCTTGGTGTAGCAGTTGCATAACAGGGGGAGGCCTGTCAATTAATGAGGTTCTTAAGAGGCCAATGGTTTTGCGTATGCCAGGGTGTCACCTCTAAGGTAAAGGACAAGTAATAGCAATTTACATCTCCTGCCACTAAGAAAATTACGCAGCATTTTGTGAGTCTCTATATATTTTGGAGGTAGGATATACCACAAATGGAATGTGGTTCTGACCCATTCATTTGTTAAGGCTGGCAGATTTGAGTGGGGTCCAGAGCAAGAGAAGGCTGTGCGTCAGTTTCCAGTTTATTTCTTCTTATTGTGAAAGGGATACAAGAGTACAAATAGCCAGCACATGATTTTTGATAAAAACACAGATACTGCATTTAAATGAAGATTGTAATATGCAAAGATTTGAGAGCAGGGAAGCCCTGGTGAGAATGTCTGTACAGCTTAGGAGAGATAGGACACAAAATAGTCTACTGTTTAATAAATTAAGGCACAGTAGTTATCTAACCTACTCAGTTTTACAGTATAGCTCATGGAACAATAAACATTTTAAAACAAGCAGTTTTACTTAGATTTAGATACCCAAGAACAATATTTTTAAGAGAGAGTATTAATATAGCCTATGTTATAGAAAATAAAATAGACACACTGATTTGAGATTAAATGGCACACATTGAACATATAGATGCACCCATGGCCCAGAATAGGAAGAAGTGTTTATTCTAAGTAAAGAATTATGTTTAAACAATTTATATAAATGTAAGGGGAAAATCCAAAACTCCCTTTTTTTGATAAGGCATACTGTAGGTTTTAACAAAGAAGATTGGAAGCATTTGAGGGAACCAAGATTTATTGCTAGTAGTTTCTTTCTTTCTCTCCTAAACTCAGCTATGCCTAACAATTGAAATGCATAGACTCATAGGGAAAGCAAGAAAGGGAATCAGAAAGAATGATTATTAAGTTTGCACTAAAAAGGAGATCTTTTCAGTGGTGAATGGTTGCTTGAAAAATAATTCATTGATTTCCTTGGAATAAGATTTTTATAACTTTCTTTATTCCATAGAAGTCAAGGAAAGATATAGTTATAAAAAATCTTCTGCAGGATTGCATTAGTGCCTCTGAATGATTCACATGCAAATTCTTTTAGTTGAACTCAAAAGGAAGCCAGAGACCTTTTCAATCAAGAATATGCTCTTGGTTACACACAGTCAGCTCTGCCAAAGCAAGAGATATTAGGGGGAAAAAGTGACCCAAGAAGGCTTCTTTTTTATTTTCAAATAAAATTTTTGTCTTGTTAGGAACATTAAAGGAAATATTAAGCTGATAGGAAGTTTTTCATTTAGTCTTTCTTTTTCATTTGTTATCTAGATCCCTTATTCACTTAATGTAGATTAACCCACATATTCACAGTGACTGTATTTTTACTTCAATTAACACATGTTATGTTCAAAAGACAAGCTTCGTTGAAATGTTCTCATCATTACTAGGCAGTTGGCTTAAAATTCATATAACTGATGCTAGGGACATGGTGCCACTTTAGGAATTTTTAGGAGATGACAAGCGAGATGGTCCTCAAAATATCAGTCTCTCCATTTGATATTTTGGATATCAAAATATCAATGCTCCCCTTAAAATTATAGAATGACTACTTTATTTGCATGAATCTTAAATAAGATTTTTGTAACATAGTTTAGTCAATATGATATGTTTACTCTAAGGAAATTAAAAGATGAAAATGCTAAATACATTGGGTTGTTCTTCTCTTTAGCCTAATCTATATTTCTTCTCTGCTTATGTTGAATTTTCTTTGTTACATTAAGAATCTCTTAAATGTCTCTAATTCCTATGCCAGGGATTCAAGATTCCAAACACATGACTGAGCTGCAACAGAAACCCATGTCATGGATTGCATTTATCCCACTGCTGCTTGAATAGTGAGTCAATACCATCATAGCCACCTTCAGTTTCTCCCCAGCACCAGCAAGGAGAACCACCTTACCATTTCCAGTGCAGCTAGTATACTTTACATATAGTCACCTCCTTTCCTCTTCCTGTGTTTATACCATGGTGGTTCATCCATCAGGTGAACAGTTGGACCTCCCAAGGCTTCTCCTGGGAAGAAATGATTT
This sequence comes from Theropithecus gelada, assembly GCF_003255815.1. Taxonomy (NCBI): domain Eukaryota; kingdom Metazoa; phylum Chordata; class Mammalia; order Primates; family Cercopithecidae; genus Theropithecus; species Theropithecus gelada. The sequence goes on along the minus strand of NC_037677.1, from coordinate 9,185,746 downwards.
ATATGATAAGTGAGTTGTAACGCGTCCCCTTTTTCCTTTTCTCTTTGGAATCTGCCCACTCTCAGAAAGCACAGGTGGTGACGCCCTGCTACTCAGCAGGGAGGAGCTGGCAAGTCTTAGGGCTTCTGGCTTGGTTTATGACTGAATGGGGTAGTCATCACTTGCTGTGCTGCCAGAGCTGGAAGCCCGATTTTGTCACCCAGATAAGCCACATTAGTCTACAGCTTTATCGGTAACAAAGATAACATATTGATGTCCATTTGGCAAACACCCTTGTCCTTCAAAGATGGTGCAAAATGTGAGTGTGAAAAAGTTATTTATTATCCCTCTAACATACTAATAGCGAAGGTGTTGCTACATCTTTTCTCCACGTTCTACAAACGTGTATTTTATATGTTTAAATGTGTATTTATTTCTTTACGTATCCATATAGAGTAAAACAGGTGATATCACATCGATGTTCCAATTCCTGTCCAACATCACAAAATTGAATTTCCCTCTCTTCTATGTTTGCAGCTTCCTCTACTGACAGTAAGAAACCTAACTTCTGTTACCCTTAATGTGTTTTTGTGTTTAATTCATCCCACTCAGCATACTTTCTAGAGCTGTCAGGATGAAATTTGTCCTACAAGCTATCATTTGGGGGGAAAAAAACCCTGCTTATTAGGAAAGCAGAGTAATTATAGAATGTAAAATTTGTGAAAAAAAATTATGAAATTTTGCCTTTATAATGATATTTAAAATAAATACCATCATGCCTCTTTTGCAGGTAAAGAAAATGAAAAACTAGAATGTTTAGGCTCAGGGTGGGGTAACTTTAAAAAAGAAGGACTGGTCGTGTCTATACAATACAATATCCTTCCTCCCCTAATAAACTAACTCCTAAAATACTATGGTATCTGAGATTATTTTAATTAACTAATTTTGAAACATAGTACCATTTTGAAAATTCACTGGCTTTTGAGGAAGTGAAAAAAATTAGCAGGAACACAATCCAGATGCTTATGATGATTAAAGAATCATTAACCAGTTTACATTCTTGAAGCCAAGACCATGCTAATTTAAAGAAAGACTGTATATTCAATAAATATTTACTAAGCACTTCTGTGCACAGTATCATGCCATACATTGTAGTAGCTGTATTCCCACAAGAAGGACACTAAGAGATTTTGGTAAAATTCTTATGCCATTTTTTTTGGGATCCCTTAGAAATTAAAACAAAGGACACATACTTTTTAAAGGCATGAGAAAATGTGTACTCCTCTCTTCTGACAGAAGAAACAGAAGCAAATTGACCACACACAATTATTCAAAATAAGTAGCACATTTTTCTATGTACTTTTTTTTTTTTTTTTTTTTTGAGACAGAGTCTCACTCTGTTGCCCACACTGGAGTGCAGTGGCGCAATCTTGGCTCACTGCAACCTCCGCCTCCCAGGTTCAAGGGATTCTCCTGCCTGAGCCTCCTGAGTAGCTGGCATTACAGGTGTGCACCACCACGCCTAGCTAACTTTTGTATTTTTTATAGAAACAGGGTTTCTCCATGTTGGCCAGGCTGATCTCAAACCCCTGGCCTCAAGTGATCTGCTTGCCTCAGCCTCCCAAAGTGCTGGGATTATAGATGTGAGCCACTGCACATGGCCTGTACTTTGTTTATATAATTAAAAGCTTATTTATCCAAATCCTGATTTCTTACCTTGATAATACTGAGTGTGTTTTGATATACATATTTTTGTAGCTAATATACTCACTTTTCCTCAAATATCTGATTTCAATTTGACAGATTTTAAATACTATCAACTCACAAATACCACTATCAAAAATACTATATTTTAAAATATAAATGCTAGGATTGTTAATAATTTTGCTGGTTCTTCATCCATGACAAATTGTTTAGAGATTAAAGCATCCATGTGGATCATTTTTCCAGAGACATTCACCTGAAGTTAATCAATAGTGGTGACCAAAATTGTTTTCAATTCAATTTAATATCACTGCATAAAAGCCAAAGGTAGAGTTCAAGGGTGAATTTAACTTACAACTTTAGTTAATTATTCAATAAATAGAACATTTAATAATCACCTTTCTCTTGATTATTTCCATCTGGGACGTGGATATTTAGATGGGATGAAAAATAAAATCTTCCCCCATAATTATTTTTTGCTGAGCTTCAAGAATATTCTTTTGTTTGTCAGCAATACATAATTAGAGAATATGAGGAATCACGGTTTCATATGTGAGTGTATTTACATATGTACATGTGTGTCTACATTTGTGTTTCATTTTTATAAATAGCATTATTTCACAACTAAAAGTAATACCATTTTCTGTTTTAACGATCACTTGTGAGAGGTTGACCTTTTAACTTCATGCAAATTGAGTGTAGACAAAAAGAACCAGTTGTAACTACATTTGATAGGAATATCTGGGAAAGTTATCTATTTTAATACATTCAACAATTATTTTCTTCGTGACCGAGTGCCTACTATATGGCAGACACTGTGCTAAGCTACAGATAATTGGTTCTTGACCTTAGCTGCACTCTGGAATAACCTAGAGTGAGTTTCAAAAATTCAGGGTATGGGTTTTGTCCTAGTTTCGGGCTGCTCTGGAGGAATAGCCTCAGTCTTTGAAATGTAAAAACTCTTCTTGTGATTCTGATGTACAGTCAAGACTGAGAACCACTGAAAAGAGAAAGACAGTATTTTTAAGAAGAGGAATATGGTCGTACAGTGACTCCACTGAGTTTCCTCTTTAGGCTGTCTTCTCTTGCACCCTATACACTTGCAGCGCCATGAATTCAGGGGTTTGATCTCTTTTCTGACAGTATCTGAGAGTCCAGTCCAATGCCTGGTTGTGTAAGTGCTTAACCAGTATCTGTTGACACAATGAAAATGGTTTCTGAAAGATAACGTAATTTAATCTTGTGTCTTTAACTTTAATAAGTAGATGGCTTTTAAATCTACATCTCTCATCATATCCTCTTATCAACAATTGGATCTTTATTCACAATGGTTTTAGCCTTTTATCCTTAAATATAATGTAGGAACATTAGGGAAAGAACTTATAGGGTAAATTGGAAGGCACGGAACTGCCATCAGGAGATAAAAAACAAGAAAAAATGTTCTTGTATTGATGAGAAATATACTCGTTTATAATGACATATACTGGCTCACTCATATAATTAAATATACCGGCTTATGATGACAACACTCTATTTCTATTCACATACACTCACACTAAGGTTCGCAGGTTGTATATTTAACAAATAGCAAACCGAACAAGAACCAACATTTTTTGGACTCTAAGTCTGTTGCTACTACACCATGGCAATGGGAACAGTTTAATATTTTCTATATAACCAAAGAATGCTGGGAGCCAAGTGAGATTTCAGCAATCACTAAATGTATTGAAGACAAGAAATCAATTTTGTATTTTATCATTTTGAGCCATGGTTTTGCATTAATCAAGGATCCACCAATCAGAAGCCTTTACCATATTCTACTCTTCTAATTTTCCAAATAATTTTGATCATTTAGAAAGTTGAATAGACTGCCTTTCAGGATGTTCGCATTCAACCTCAAAGGGTTGAAACATGTCAAAGATGTGACAGTTCACTCCCTTCCCGCAAGATTGTGAGGTTTAAACTGTAAATACCTCAAGATTACAGAACATCAGTGTCTTCAAATACTCTTTGAGTTTCCTTCGCAGGTTACATCTCAACTGCCATGAACGAGACAGTGTGAAGAACAGAACCCAATGAAATGAACAGCCCTGGAAGCCGCCAGCGATGGCTTGTATGAGGGCAGAAAGATGCAGGTTTCTCTCCTGAGCCTTGCACAGACGATGCTGGCCCAAATCCTTCCTGATAAGCATCAAATGGAGACAACCAGCTACAAGTAATTCCTCCAACAACAGAATAAATATTGGCACACCAAGAAATAATCTACTGATGGGAATAGAGGCCCTGAAATTCATCCCACAGTGAGTCGATCCGAAGTTCAGCAGCAAATCCTTATTTTGACAGAATCAGGAAGATGCTGAAGCGAGTATATTTCTGGTCAATACACGAACAATTTTTCTTGGTTTTTACCTCCCCATGGCAGTTATGTGCCTTCCCATTTACCCTACCAGAATTGCTCTTGCTAGATTTTTACTCTGGTATCAGAGTCGATTTAGCCAAGAGACTCACTGGGTTAAATTAGCTAATTGGCCCATGGAGGAGCTTCCATAGTTTCCCTGTCCTCACTCAACATCAACTGCAGAAATTGATTGATAGGGGCCATGGTGCCCTATTTGTTAGCAATACATGGATGTTTACCTGTTGAAGAAGACATTGTGGTACAGCGGAAAGGGGTCGGAATAGGAGCAAATAAGCCCCAGCTCCAGTCAGCAGTTTTACTGTGTTCTGTGGATAATCATTTTGCTTTGCCAAACTCACAGACGTGTTATACGACTAGAATATGGTATCGTGTGTGAGAGAGCTTTCGAGGTTATACTTATGTGGAAGTGGGAACTGATCTTAATATGTAACATATTAGTGAAACATTTTATGAGATTTTTCCTGTCATTTCTCTTTGAAACAGACGAGTATCATTAGAATTTTTTTGGACTTTCTGAGAGGCAGACCTCTCAAAAATGTCACACTATACTTATTCTCGAGTATCACAGCTTTTTATCCATTTATCCTTTTTTTTTAAGTGTCCCAGGATTTGTGAAATTTATTTTAGCAGTCAGTGTAATTTACACATTTAAATTACACTATAGGAGTAGCTGAACTTCTTGCCTTGGGCAACAGTGAAAGACAACCACTTTGTTTCTATTTGCAATAATAACTGTCAGATAAATAAATACTTTAACATCTCGGCCAAATCAAAAGTGACATTCATGCCAACCCCTCTTATCCTAAATCCATAACATTTGAAAATAGGCTGTTTAATATTAATTTTATTAGCCATGAATAAAGTACTCCTTCAATTTCTATGCTCCAAAGAGCTTGTGTCTTTAACAGCCGTGTTTCTTACTCCACAGAAGAGGATACTAAAATTCAGTAATTAAATCCTCTACAGAAGAGGATACTAAAATTCAGTAAGTAAGACGTGGAGCTAGGATAGATACCCAAGCCCATAATTTTTCCAATATCTTATGTTGCCACTTGATTAAAAATGCTTCTTAGAAGCATACCAATGGCAACGTTTATGATGGCAGTGATGGTCCCTAAAAAATAAGTGTTTTTCCTATCACATGTCATTATGATCAGGTCCCATTATATAAAAAACATCAGTCATGTGAGGTGATGGAGTTTCTACTCAGAATGTTAATTTGTCACTAGTCAGCGAGTGTCACTAGTTAGATAATGACAAAATGGTGTTCAAAATTTTAAGTAATTTATATGCAGATAGACCAAGGAGAAAAATGTATTAGCAGTAGATTAAGATATTTTCTAATCCCAGACACCCAAATGTATGCCTTTGAAAAAGTTATCAGGCCGAATTGAGGTATTGAAAGTAGAAGGCAGTCTGGGACTGCTCAAGGCTCAGTATGGAGCAGTACATGGAGTATCACATCACAGAGATCACTGACCATATAAAACACATATCCTTTCCTCAAAAATTTTAAAAGATACACTCACCAACTTTCTTTTTTTAAAACTTGTATTTTAAGTTCAGGGGTACATGTGCAGATTTGTTACACAGGGAAACTTGTGTCATGGGGGTTTGCTGTATAGATTATTTCATCACCCAAGTATTAAGCCTAATATCCATTAGTTATTTTTCCTGATCCTCTCCCTCTTCCCACCTCCACCCTCTGAAAGACCCCAGTGTGTGTTGTTCCCATCTGTGTGTCCATACGTTCTCATCATTTAGCTCCCAGGTATATGTGAAAACATGTGGTATTTGGTTTTTTGTTCCTGTGTGAGTTTGCTAAGGATAAAGGCCTCAGCTGCATCCATGTTTCTTCAAAGGACATGATCTCGTTCTTTTTTATGGCTGCATAGTATTCCATGGTGTATATATACCACATTTTCTTTATACAGGCTATCATTGATGGACATGTATGTGGATTCCGTGTTGTGAATACTGCTGCAACAAATGTAGGTGTACATGTGTTCTTATAATAGGACGATTTGTATTCTTTTGGGTGTATACCCAATAATGGGATTACTGGGTCAAATGGTATTTATTTCTTTAGATCTTTGAGGAATCGCCACACTGTTTTCCAAAATGGTTAAACTAATTTTTACTCTCACCAACAGTGTATAAACATTCCTTTTTCTTCACAGCCCTACCAGAATCTGTATTTTTTTGACTCATTAATAGTAGCCATCATGACTGGCATGAGATGATATCTCCTTGTGGTTTTGATTTGCATTTCTCTAATGGTCAGTGATGTTGAGCTTTTTCTCATATGATCATTGTCCGCATGCATGTCTTCTTTTGAAACATACTTACTTCCAACTCACTACATGAACTTGGAACTATTTTGCTCAACATGTTTGAGGTTTTCTGTTCTCCTTATAGTTTTTGAAGCACTTCTTTCCTTGTGAGATACTTCCTCCTGCCACTACCCAATCAGTATCGAAGCCAGAAATCTCTATGGATCTGAGGGCCTTTTTTTTTTCTTTTCCAAATATCAGTAGGTATATCTGAAGTATAAACTCAGCCTACTAGAAAGTCAAGTGGTTCTATTGGCAAAAATATATATTGTTCATGAAACTATATTAATTATGCATAACTATCTGTTGTGCACCTCATCAAATTCACTGATAATAATCTTTGTCAATAGTCCAAATTTTGTTGCATGAAAAAACCAGAACATTGGGTAAGCATTCATTGGATTCAGGGTCAATCCACTTTTCCCTTTGATGGCATCTTATGCTGGAATCATATTTCATTCTTGAATCGTCCATGTGGGGCACATTGGCTTTGCCTGTATTATCTGTAAACCGTCAGTTTATCTACTATACATGCTTTCTTTTATTAGTTTTCTTTTTCATTAAAGTGAGTATTCATTACTGCACGAGGCATTCGGAGTAAAATCCCTTTTTTCCTTAAGACACTACATAAATCCAGGCTTGCATTTACTATGGCATTGATCAAATTAAATGCCACTTACTAACCAGTACAGAAGAAAGTAAACATGTTACATTGCATGAGCGTTTTAGGGAATTAACCGGAATTGCCAGTAGAGGTCTCTGCTGCTCTATGTAAATATCTTTTAAAGGCAAAGCAAAGCAAACAACAAAACAAAAAACAACACATAACTCCCCCTGCCAAAAAAAAAAAAAATTTTCAAAGAAATTTACTGGCTCAATTGTAGTGTGGTCACAAAGGGTGCATTAGAAGAGGAAAATGTATTTAGAGCTTATGCCATACTTTGGGGGTAAGTGGCTAGGTCTGTTAAGGAATGCACCTCTATGGAAACAAATCTGGCTACATTTCATGGGGGGACTTGAAGTTAGACTCATAGAGGGAATAGCCTTAGGCGGTCCAGCAGGGATTGAGTACAGCACGGCAATAGGAAAGAAGAGTGGAGAACGAATAATATTGAATTAGCCAGAGTCAGGTACAGAAATGCCAGGTGCCAGGTTTGTGTTTAGGTTGGTACAAAAGTAAAGTGCTTTCAACGTTGAAAGTAAGAGCAAAAACTGCAATTACTTTTGCACCAGTCAAATATATCTCCTATTACCACACTGGGATACTGCAGCAGTAATTCTGTTTCAAGGATTAGCAATGTGAAAAATGCCGGGTGACAGTACTAAACATATTGGGGTCTCAAGAGGCATTAATGCACAGATTACTCATATAAGAAAAAATCAGTGGCTTAAATATTGCTTTTGTTCTATAAAGATCAGAACATTGTTACAGAAAGAAAAGCAGGCACACGGTTGTTAGAACCAGGTGTGAAGATCAAAGCAGCCCTGGTAAGTAATACTAGTAACCAGAAGCTGAACCACCTGAATAACTTTATTTCCTTACATTGTCTCTTATGGAAATAAGATTAAATTCAGAGCATGTGCAAAGTCTGAATCTGCAGAGGTGAATTGATGTACAGGATTAGGTACCAAGGCAGATGTATTAGCCCATTTTCACACTGCTGTAAAGAACTACCCGAGAATGGGTAACTTATGAAGAAAAAAGGTTTAATTGACTCACTGTTCAGCATTGCTAGGAAGGCCTCAGAAAACTTCCAATCACTGTGGAAGGCAAAGGGGAAGCAAGGACCTTGTTCCCATAGTGGCAGGAGAGAGAGGGAGAGAGAAAGGAAGGGAGGGAGGAAGAGCAGGAGAGGGAGGAAGGGAGGGAGGGGGGGGGGGAAGTGCCACCCTTTAAAACCATCAGCTGTCCTGAGAACTCATTCACTGTCATAAGAACAGCATGGGGGAAATGGCCCCCATGATCCAATTACCTCCCACCACGTATCTCCCTCAACACATGGGGATTACAGTTTGAGATGAGATTTGAGTGGGGACACACAGCCACACCATATCAGCAGACCACTATAGGCCAAGTTTAAATCTGGGTTTAGTGAGTTTTTTTATTATTGTTTTTCTTTGTTCTTACCTGTTAATTGGAATAATCTACCAAATACTTGCTAGTGATTACAACACGTGAAAAGGAGGGAGAGGAAGTAGCACTGGCAAAGAGAAAAGATGAACTAAGATGCAGACTCAACCAAGCTTTGGGTGACTCAGTGGAGCATTCTGGAAAGAGCAGCGTCCACTGGAGTTGCCCTACCACAGGCCAAGACAACTAAAACAGCTGGAGCTTTATCCTTCTCCCCAACTTCCTCTATTCAGTCACCACAAATAGACTGCCCAGAAAAGCCATGACCATAGGAAGACTTTAAGACAGAAAAACTGAAAGATTCTTCCAAGAGCATCATTATTGTAGAAGAAAACAGAGGAGAAGACTGCAGGGGATCAGATCACTGAACTGCACTCATAGGAGGACATTGAAGACTTTAGTGAAAGCAATTATTCTAGATCGATGGAGCCCAAAATCAGAATACAGCAAGTTGTCTAAATAAAATGGAGATCTGGGAAAGAAGAGATAGGTTAACATTAGGATGCAGTCCTGTTGCCACCAAGGACTTGTTAGAGTGTGTGGGTATTTTCTGTTTCTCAACAGGCCAGCCAACGTTTCCAAGTGTTCTAATGAAACAATTAATAATCAATGGATCAATTCTTTTAGAGTTGTTTTGTTTTAACTGGTGGAGTGGGGAAGTGGGTATCTTTGAAGAATGAATGAGCAGGCAGCAGAAGTGATCTGTGTGGTTACTAACTGTATGAAGCCTCAGCTAACCTCCAAACTCAAGCAAAGTCCTTAAATCTTATGTCTTTTTTTTTTTTTTTTTCCTGTCTCCACGGTCTCCACGCAGCTTGAGCCACTTTCTTTGGGAGTCACCTCCAATGATTTAGAAATGGAAGTCTGTTTTCAGCCTTAGTAAAAGTGGTGAGAGACTGTTGATCTCTCCATCCAAGACATAATGCCCAAGCAGACTAAAGATGTTCCCAGCATTATACTCTGGACCTTGATTTCATTTCCTCATAGAGGCGTTACGGGGTTAGGCTCTCGGTAGTATAAAATACTCCAGGGTGTACTATGTATCGGGTAGTAGAATATAATAGAAAGATCCCAGTGATGACTCTGAGATGTTAATTCTAGCCGTAAATTCATTCTAGCCTTAAATGATCATTATGTAGCCCCGAGACTGTGGTGAATGACTATGGTGAAGTCATTTAATCTCTTGGGGGGTCTTAGTTTCCTCATCCGTAACATGATTGGGTTGAAACAGTTCTGTAATATGACGTTCAACCCTGAGACTCTAATGAAGCTCTTGAATGTGAACTGTATTTCATGTCCTTGAGAGTTAGACAGGCTTTTCTGAGCCTTTGAAATTTAACCTCCACATCAACATTGTTTATGTGCACACACATTATTTTAAATCTCAAGTAACCAACTTAAAAGTAAACTTTGTGAACCTATCACATTTATGTGATAAAAGTTTACTTGTATTTCCACTTTTAGAAACTTTGACTAAATTCATGATCGCTTCATCCACAAGATGTCACTGTCGGCCACAATTTATGTTTAATCAACTTGCTTCCTTTTCCCCTAGGGCTTTTATGACAAGCATGTGCTATGAAAACAGAGTTAAGCACACAGAGATCCAAAACCTTTGAGATCATTTCTGTGTTAAGTGAAAGTCAATGTCTAATGAGCAGATTTCAAAAGTAAATATGCCTATGTCACGGTAGTCCTTAAAAAATGCTTTTAACATTAGCCACTCATTTTAAATATGAAAATGTTTCTAATATGTAATTTTATAAAATAATCATAAGAATCCTATAAAACAAAGAAGAATATTTAAGGGCTAATTTTTTCTGTCACAAAAATATTATCTTGGAGGGAAATTAGAGTGTTTGGTATGTCTTGTGATTGGTTTAAAAGGACAAGACAAAAAGCTTTGGTTAAATGCAAGTGTACCTTTCTGCAAGACCCGGTATCATCTGGGGTATAGAAATGGCACCAGGCATTTCTATTTATTTGTATAAGATGGAGGGCGCTGCAGTCTTGGCCCTTGTTGCAGAACTTTATGCAACACCTGTGCCTGTGTTTACAGGGCCCTTCTCGCCATTTATGCCTCATTAACCACACCAGAACTAAACTGCACCTTCTCTTCTGGTTTAGGAACCTGAATGACAGTGGTGAAACGTCACTGGAATCATTCAGGTCACTGGGTACCGCAAAATGAAACCTGTGAACGTTGAGCTTAGTCACTGATATAATAAAGTGTTTCATTGTGTGACAATTTTATCCCTGAAGCATTTCCTTGACATAGAGTTTGAGAATACTGTCAAAAAAAGGATCTTACAATTGCCTTAGATAAACTCAAATCACAATTATCAATATCATCTGACTGCTAGAATAATAGCTTAACACATTAATCTCTATGATTTCTAACTACTATGATCAGATTCTATAAAGTATTTTCTAATACTACGTGGAGAATTGGCAACCCAAGCCTGGCAATCAAGGGAAAAATCTATGTTCTCCAACAAAAATGTAGTATTTTGGGAGGACACTGGATGTCAGGCTTCACTCTAAAACTGTTGAATTAGTTCAGTCACATTTATCATCCAATATTTCCTTCAATTTGGAGTTCCTGTAGGTAAGGTATTTTCATATTCTTATTATCTTTTCTATGCCTATTAGTTTCATCTGAGCCTAATTATATTTTTCAATGAATATGTAAATTTAAAAAGAACACAGATTTTGGTTTTTTGTTTGATATACCCTCATACTTTCTTTGAGATGATTCTTCTATTAGTGTTAAGATTTTGGGCACGGTGTCTCACGTCTGTAATTTTGGCTCACACAGTGGCTCACATCTCCCCAGCACTATAGGAGGCCAAGGTGGGAGGATCGCTTGAGGCCAGGAGTTCGAGGCTGCAATGAGTTGTGAATGCACCTCTGCACTCCAGCCTGAGCAACAGAGTGAGACCCTGTCTCTAAATTTTTTAAATATACATATACACACACACACACACATATATGTATATTTTATAACATTTAAGATTGAGGTCAAGAGACAATATGCAACATTCGTCAAGTTACTCAGCTAAGAAGTGGTAGGGCATGTATGGTGCCACATTAGAGAGAGAGTAAAATTAACAAATCACCTCTTCACACTCTGTACAAGTGAAATTTGTTGTTTGGCTTACTGCTGATCTCAACAATAGCGTCACCATAAAGATGAATGAATTTCTCCATTGTTTCAAGTCCTCTCTGCTGTTCACAATCTTTTGGCCTCACAGATTATGTCCGGTACTTTGTCTTGGCTGAATGCTAGGAAATATGGCAGAAGCAATGAACTAGGTAAGTACAAGAGAACCTGGGTTCAAATACATGCCCTACCACCTCTTAGCTGAGTAACTTGATGAATGTTGCTTATTGTCTCTTGACCTCAATCTTAAATGTTATAAAGTTAAAATAATATCGACTCATCTCAGAAGTTTCATGAAGACGGTGTTTTATTACCTCTAGTTGATAGCCAGCATAATGAAGTTGGGTTAAATTTCTAGGAACAACCATTTCAGTCTTCCCAACAATTTCAGATTCCCAAATCCAGCCTGGAGAAGCTGTACCCACGGAACCACTAAAAGTGGCTTTTACCAACAGGATGTTTTTGCTCCTCAACAGGGAACAAAGATGGAACTGCATGAGCAGCTGGAAGGAATTCATTTGCTAGACCCAACTCACTCAACCAGATGGAAAGCTGGGCATTAGCATAGTGCCCTGGAGCATGTGTTGGGCATGCGGTTTGTTGCCTCACTGGCCCCAAGTCTTCCTCCTACATGCTTCTGCACGTACTGGCTTCATTGTTTCATTGTTCTACCCCACGGGCAATCAGAACATCTTTAGTCAAAGTGCTGCCAGGCTAACAGAAGGCAGCAATGTTTTGTATCTGGCTTTTACCAAGCGTCCATCTTTAGTACTGAGTAGGACTTGCACGGAGTCAGTGGATGCATGCTTGTGTTTATCTCAGCCTTTAGCATCAGTCTGGACACAGGTAATATCAGTGGAAAATAGTGGCATCTCTTGCTCACATATACTCAAAGAACTTGGACAGCAACAAACACCAACTTCTGCATTTCTTTAAGTTCCCAAAACTCTTTGGCATGGATCTTTCAGACTTTTTTTTTTTTTTTTTTTTTTGAGACGGAATTTCACTCTTGTCTCCCAGGCTGGAGTACGATGACACGATCTCAGCTCACTTCAACCTCTGCCTCCTGGGTTCAAGGGATTATCCTGCCTCAGCCTCCTGAGTAGCTGGGATTACAGACAGAGTTTCACCTGTCTCTACTAAAGTCATGAACTCCTGACCTTAGGCGATCCACCCTCCTTGGCCTCCCAAACTGCTGGGATTACAGGTGTGAGCTGCCGCGCCCAGGCTGATCTTTCAGACCTTATGTCATCATCTCATTATCTGAACTTGCTTCAGACATTAGATCAAAATGAATTTTCATTAGATCAAAATGAATCTTGCGCTACTGCGTGGATGACATGGACAGACGGAACTTTTAGGAAATCATCAGCTGACCAAATCTCACCAATTGATTGTGGGTAAAAGTAGGCCCAGAGGGACATTTTCCATGTTACTGGATTTTCTTGGCTTGAAGCACTGAAGGTCCTTCTGTACAGTAAACTTGACTTCTCTTTAGTACTATAGCGTCTCTGGTCCTTCTGATCTCTGCTTACCTAATAGATGTCACTCACCTCTACATCTCGGCTCTGCTACTGCTTACTCAGGTGTGTCCAGTAGGGAGGACATTGAGGCTACTGATGAATTTGCAGGGTACAAAAAGAGCTTAATGGGTGGCTTAAAATATGGCTGTAACTCAAGTCATCGTGAAAAGGGATGGAGATGTATTTTGTAAACACTGCTGTGCATCAATAATAGTCAATCCAAAAGATATACGGCAAAAAATCGACTTAAGAGACCATGAGTGAGCACATTATTTGTGAGCAATAATTAACCCTCTGTGGAATCTAAATATAACTTTGCAATATGAGAATATTATAACTTCTTTAGTAGATTGTAGCCAAATACTGAGTTGAAGAAATATATTTTAATTGTTAAAGATCACTGTCAGGGACAGTATTTTCTCTCTTACTTGTATTGAATTGTGTTAACATGTAATTTATGGCTTGCCTGGGATTAATGCAATAATTTGGATTCACAGTACTAATTTTCATTCATCACAATTCACTTCTTCAGTTGTTGGGGCTAACAATCCACAAACTAAAAATAATAATAATAATAATAATAATAATAGAAGAAGAAGAAAAAAACTGTGTGAGGCTGCAGTATCAGGTATCAGAGAAAGAATCTTTTTCCCCCATTATAACTGTTCAAGGCAATGTTTACTCATCTGCTTGGAGGATTGGTCTCTAGGAGCCCCTTGTTTTATTCTTTCCTATGTCTGTTTAAAAGTGACAGATTCTACCTATGGTATTTTTTATTTGATGAACGAAAGAAAAACCATTGAATTAATTTGCTTGGATAAAAGAGCCCACGGGTATAATAGGCAAATGTTTCATGTTATTCAGAACTCAAAACAAAAGCTTAATTTTCAGAAATATTTGAGTCTTTATAAAAAGAAAGAATAGAATTATATATAGACACGCATAAATACATATGTATCTGATTTGCTCAATAGATACATTTAAACTCAGACATAAATAATTATCTAGAAATTATCTGATATGTATTATCACTTAAATACAAATCAATTTTCCTTTAAAATAACAACATTACACTTTGGGTTTGTGATAAGTGGTCATTAACCTCCTTGCTTACCTCTAGTCCCCAACTCAGGGTAGTTTTTATAATGTCACACAGAGATCAAAAATCAAGTTTTTACTTTTAATTTTCCATGATTATTATTAGTATTATTTTTGGTTGATAGGAGATTTTACTTGTATAAGGATTGCAGGAGCCAGCCCTTTAACAGTTAGAGATGAAATGAGAATCAACTTTGGCCAATAAACAGTGAACGGTGACTCAAGGCATCAGGTTAGAATTAAATTCAGGGTACTGTAAAATAGTAACCTCATTGAGGATCAAAGTCATGCTTTTTTATCCAGCGCTTCTTTGTGACAAACACATTATGTCAGCTCCACTAGCTCATTTGTCTGCGGCAGTTCCACTTTATCAGGCTGGAGTAAAAAGAATTGATGTGTCTGGATAGATAAAGTAAATGGAAACTCAGGACTCATTCCAATATGCTGTACTTTGATATATTTTGCAAACCTGAGAGCAGCTGGTGTAACACTAGTTACTGTTTGTATTTAAATATTGTACATTAGAAGACCTTTGAAAAGGTGTTTTATAATGTTTCTTTTTTTTTGTTTGTTAGCACCTATTGGTTTTCAATTGTTCTTTTTTCTTTTATTTTCTTATTCATAAATATTTTCAGAGCCTGCTCTTTCAAAAACTTTTGTCTCATTTCCAAGTCAGACAATGCAAATTAAGATACTTTAAAAAGTGCTAATTGAAAATATAATTTTAAATTAGAGTGGTTATTTGCCTTTGCCTTATGTCTTCATTCTTTGTAGAATTAAACTGGGGCTTTTTTGATTTGGTAAGATTTATTTTCCACCATTTTCTGTTTTCAAACTTTTGTCCTTTCTGGTTATTCAACATAACAAAGGTATCTTCTTGAATGTTAGATCAAGTCAATATGAATGTATTTTTATTTTAAATTATATTTTGAATAAAATAAATGATCTATATCAAAATAAAAATCTTTAACATGTTTTCATATGTAGATTAATAGAACAAAACAGCTACCAAAATTACAAATAATAGAACCATAATATATCTCAAATTATTAGACCAGAACAAGTTTTAACATGTAGATACTGACACTAAAATTACTGATGTTTTTATAGGTTTAGGTTGCAGACAGCCTTTAGATAATTGTTCCAGGGGAGTAGAAGAAAAAAAAATCCCTTTTGAATGATAAGAATGAATTCATGAAAATTACACTCATACTTTGTCCTTTCTTTCCTTTAAAACTTCTTTACATACCCAAATGAATTATTGAGAACATTACTTAGAACACCGAAACCCAAAATGTTGCTGTTTATTTGCATACTACTTGAATTAAGGTATTTTTTCTTCTGTTTGGATTTGTCTCAATAAATGCTCTTTCATTCTGCACTCTTACACATAGTTGAAAATTTTGATTTCAAATTTAGGGCAAGAGTATAATCATAAAACCTTTCCATAAAGTTGAACTGGTACCAGATATTATGCATATTAAATACATGAGTAGAGAGCGGTGGGGGAAGGAAGCCATTGCGATAGGGAGGTGTCAGGGTGAACGGCTAAAATGACCCACAGATCTTCCTTTTACCAATACATTTAGGAGGAACTCAATCAGCTACTGATGAGTCTCCTGATTATGGGCTTTCTCAAGCTGCCTTTAGGAAGAACAGGAAGACAAGATGGTCGGCTCTTATCCCTGAAGAGGAACTTGATCCTGATGGAAACATCCTAATGGAAAATGTGGGTTGGGATGGGAGCCCGTGATGAAGTGGCAGCTTGGCCTTGCCACAAGTCATTCCAGTGACGTGCATCACAGTGCCTTCCAGCTCCAAATTTTCAGAAATAGTTTTGCATATGGAAAAATATGTGGTGACATAAAATGATAACAAAGGCTCTACATTTCTATTGACTCTTCAACCCCATGTCAATTAGGGCCAATGTTTAGAACACACTGGACCTTTTGAAAGCATTCCCTCGCTCTCCTTGCAAAATATACATAGCTACACATTCAATATCTATTGGGAATGTAATCAGCAGAATATTTTAATAAAAAAGTGAAAACAGGCAGAAAATGGTTTCATATATATATAACATATATATATGTAGAAAGTGTACTTTATTATCAGCCATTTCAATTACCATGGACTCTAAAGGTTATGAGTTTAATTAAATAAAGATGTTTTAAAAATAAAGAAATGTACACATTCAGCGTTTTAAAAACTGTACTTCTAAAAACTCTTATTTATAGAACTGTCCCTTAACATGCAGGATATATAATAAGCACTTCGCATAGGCTGGCAATGGCGAAATATGTATTAGCCCTAAGTAGCTAATACATATGTATCTATACATTCTTACTCTCAAACGAAATGATAAAGACTCTTTTAATTGTAGCAACCAAAAGATCTTTCTTTGTTTGAAGATTGATTGAAGAGAATCCTGACTCTTATATTTCTGTTTATATGAAAAGTAACAGTGAAAAAAGAGAAGCAGAAGAAAAAAATGCATTCAAAATACTATAATGATCATGAGGGTCTCACCTTGCAGTTAAAAAAAAACTCCAGCAAAGTTGAGCTTATTAAGGGACAAAATGGAAAAATTGGTAAGTAATGGAGGTAAAGACGATTGAAAGCCAAAAGAAAGGGAAAGGGCAGAACAAGGGAGAGGTGTTATTTAGGATATGTGCAGTGTAGACACCACGTAGCTCTGCTTTTAGCAGCTCAAAATGTCATGTTCATTGTGTTCAAAATGCCATATATGCTGTATAGTTTGTGCAGTGACATTTTCTAGGTTATATCAGCAGGGAAGAATAGTGTCGTGGGCCCTCCAAGGTGTGATCCTATGGAATGCAGGTGCACAAGTTCAGTAATGTCACTGAAACCCTATCCCAAGCAATGAATGTCAGCCAGTCTGTCCTCCGAATACCTCACTTGATACAGTGGAGGTGCAATGGGAAACCCTCCCTGTTTACTGAATGTCCTACTCTGTGATTGGCCAGAGCCATTTCCTTTGCAATATAAGCAGGTTAAGTAATTCTGCATTTGCTAATCAGATCATGGATAACCAGATGGCCCAAAGAGTGCAGAACTTGTTTCAAGCTTACTCAGCATGAAAACCACTGAAGTGGGTGACTTTAAGTTATACTAGGGTGACTTCAAGTTATAGTAGGGTGACTTCATGTTATTGTATGAAATTCCTGCACTGAGAGTCCTGAGCATCGAGTCCTGGTCTGAACCCTTCCCGAGTTGCTGAGTGACTTTGGGCATGTCATTTAATCTCTAGGAGTCTCAGTTTCCTTACCTGTAAGATGAGAATGATGGGCTCATCTTGACGGTTGGTTTTGGTTCTAAAGTTCTATGAGAATTTAAAAAAGGGACACCTAAATGTATATTCTCATGGAGCCTGATTTCTACCAAAAACACCATTGAGAATTCCAAAATCTGCTACTGTTGATGAGAAATAATGAGTGATTTATCTGCCCCTTTGGGTTTCAAGGTTTCTGACAACACTTTGAAATGGAAATCCCCAGAGAGAGTTTGTAACAGATGATCTTTGGTACCTTCTCTGTGGCATAAATTTTGCATACTTTGTCATATTTAAATTTTATATGAGCTCAAAAGGAGATAAAAGTTGGCCTGATTTTTTCAGATGACAGGTCTGAAACTCAGAGAACTGCAAAGCTAATTCATGCCATAACTTGAACAGTTTTCCGGATGCAAGCCCATGTGATTTCTACTAAAACCACAGCTGCTGAGAAGGGAAGAAAGACATTTGTTGAGTGACGACAATGTGTCACGCATAAAGCTGTATCATTTAATGCTCATTCTGAATGTTAGACAGATTATCTCCTCAGTATCAGAGAGGTTAAATCAGAGGTTGGCTAACTACAGCTGGGTGGCGAAATCCAGCCAACCACCTGTTTTTGCAAATAAAGTTTTATTGGCCCTCAGCCATCCTCATTCATTTACATATTGTCTCTGACTGCTTTCACTATGTAGCAGTGGAGTTGAGTATTTGAGACAAGACAGTGCAGACCCCAAAACCTAAAGTATTTACTTAATCTGGACTTGTACTGAAAAGCTGTTCAATCATGGGTGAAATGAATCCTTTGGAGACAGAAGACATCTTTTCCATTGGAATAAAAAGCACGAATTTGGTAGCCTTAATTCCAACCTAAAAATGCTCAGAAGAGGAATACCAACTGATTAATTTTTTTAAAGTACAACGAAATAATGTATAATCATTAAATTATATCACTGATTTTCTTTTATTTTTTATTTTTAATTGAAAGTAAAAATTGTATATATTTATGGTGTACCACATGTTCTAACAGATACATACATTGTGGAATGGCTAAATCAAGCAATGTAACATATACTTTACCTGGCATAAGTGTTATTTGTTTGTGATGAGAATGTTTAAAATCTAATCTCTTAGCAATTTTCAAGTATACAATATATTTTTGTTAGCTATAGTCACCATGTTGTACAATACAGCTCTTGAACTTCTTCCTCCTGTCTAACTATAACATTGTACCCTTTGACTCACATCTCTCCAGTCTCCCTGCCTCTCTCCCTACAGACCCTGGTGACTATCATTTTACTCTCTGCTTCAGTGAATTCAACTTTCTTATTTTTGTTTATTTATTTTTTTTGAGATAGAGTCTTGCTCTGTCACCCACACTGGATCTTGGCTCACTGCAACCTCCACCTGCCGGGTTCAAGCAATTCTCCTACCTCAGCCTCCTGAGTAGCTGGGACTACAGGTGCACACCATCCTGCCTGGCTAATTTCTTATAATTTTGGTAAAGACGAGGTTTCACCATATTGGCCAGGCTGGTCTTGAACTCTTGACCTCGTGATCTGCCCACCTCAGCCTCGCAAGGTGCTGGGATTACAGGCATGAGCCACCGTGCCCGGCCTAGTTCAACTTTCTAAAATTCCACATATAAGTGAGATGATACAATATTTGTCCTTGTGTGTCTGGCTTTTTCATTTAACGTATTATCTTCTAGATTCATTCATGTTACAAATGATAGAATTTCTGTCTTTTTTTTTTTTTTTTTTTTTTTTTTTTTTTTTTGAGACGGAGTGTCGCTCTGTTGCCCAGGCTGGAGTGCAGTGGCCGGATCTCAGCTCACTGCAAGCTCCGCCTCCCGGGTTCCCGCTATTCTCCTGCCTCAGCCTCCCGAGTAGCTGGGACTACAGGCGCCCGCCATCTCGCCCGGCTAGTTTTTGTATTTTTTAGTAGAGACGGGGTTTCACCGTGTCAGGCCAGGATGGTCTCGATCTCCTGACCTCGTGATCCGCCCGTCTCGGCCTCCCAAAGTGCTAGGATTACAGGCTTGAGCCACCGCGCCCGGCCGAATTTCTGTCTTTTTAAGGATAAATAGTATTCCATTATATATGTACATACCACATTTTCTTTCTCCATTTATTCACTGATGGACATTTATGTCGATTCAGTATCTTGTCTGTTCTGAATAATGCTGCGATGAATGTGGAAATGCAGATATCTCTGACATACATAAAACCACTGATTTCCTTGGATAGCTCAAAAACTGAAGACGATTCAAAAAAAGAGTTCTGAAAATATTTTGAGCAGGCCAGGAGTGGTGGCTCACGCCTATCCCAGCACTTTGGGAGGCCGAGGCGGGTGGATCACGAGGTCAGCAATTGGAGACCAGCCTGACCAGCATGGTGAAACCCTGTCTCTACTAAAAATACAAAAAAAAAAAAAAAATAGCTGGGAGTGGTGGTGGATGCCTGTAATCCCAGTTTCTTGGGAGGCTGAGGCAGGAGAATCGCTTGAAATCGGAAAGCGGAGGTTGCAGTGAGGCGAGATTGCTGTCACTGCACTCTAGCCTGGGCAATAAGAGCAAAACTCCATCTCAAAAAATATATATATATATATGTGTATATATATATATATATATATATAGAGAGAGAGAGAGAGAGCACAATGGCAGCATTGTTGAAATAACTGAGTCAGTTACTTATTTTTCAATGTTTACTGTAAGTATATATTTTTATTATTTAGTTATTATAATAAAATAAATATGTTTACTTCAAAGGAAAATTTACATTTATTTGTATCATGTTTGGTAGTTTATACTTGCTCCATCCAAGTTTATGAGGTTTGTTTCATCTTCATGTGGGACTCTGAGGCCCAGCTGTTATGAGATCTTCTATAATGTTTCTAAACATTCAGCTCTCAAAGCCAGCTTAGTAACCGCTAGCAATTTTGTGGCACACACCATGTCGTGGGCGCTGTTCCCAGGGACTTGCAGAGAATTGATTCATTTATCCCTTACTATCACCTTTGCATCGTTAGTTACTATTGTCATTCCCATTTCAATGATCAGGAGACTGAGCACAGAGAAGTTAACAAGCGGGTCACTCCATCGGCAGTGGCGTGGTGGGACCCAAACCCAGGCATTTCTGGTTCAGAGACTGTTTTCTTGGTCATCATGGAACGTCCATTTCTGCAACTGTCCTGATTTCCTTATTTCATACCACTGTCCTGTTTGCAAGGTGACTAGGACAAACAGATTTACTATTCCCTGATCAACAGAAGGTCCAGGTGATGTTACCTGTACCATAGCCAGAAAGTTGCATCTCTAGGACTGGAGCCAAAGCCATTTTTTTTTCCCCTAAAAACACGTTCTTATTCCATAAAGCCACTGCTGAACTTCCTTCTCGGAGATAATAAAACAAGTACCTTCTTCTTGAGATGATAATGCTTTATAAATTGTTAACACTTTTTCAAATAATTCCATTTTATTGTGTGCTAACTAGGGAATAAATACCTAACTCATAGAAGTAACTCTCTAATAGAGTTACAGTGGTAACCATGTTGCACTGGTGGGGGGCAAAGTTTTTGGTTTAAGAGAGTTTAGGACCCCTCAAGTCAACATATGTGGTTCTGTGGATTTCCTAGTGCAAATTAGAAAATAGCTATAGATACATCTGCTAGCATTGCCTCAAGCAGCTTCAGAATTTGTGGAGTCATCTGTTTAGTATCCTGAGAGGGTACTGACATCCATCAGCTCAAGTGAGTCCCCAGGTTGTATGAGCCCGTAATTAACTGAGGGAGTATACAAAGTTACTGAAGAACTGAATTGCTTAAAGGCACCAGTGGTGAATACAAGGTGACATCTACAGAAGCTGTCTGTGACTAATCAAAAGACTTTATCAGCGGCTTGCTATCACAATTTAGCAACATAGGCACTGCATTAAGACCTAAATGATGTAATAATTATGTCCAGCAATGAAATATAAGGGCAAGTAGCCATATTGTGAAAGAGAAGGAGAAATCTCATTTCTTTTACACCATTAACTAACTTTATAAATAGACGTCATTCATATCAAGCCCCAGGTAGATTCAGAAAAATTAAGAGTATGGTTAAAGCAATTTTTCTTTTTGGCCAAAACCGACTAAAAAGTCAAGAATGGAATATAAATGGAAGAGCCTTGTTTGGCCGTGCATAGATTTTTGACCTGTATTTGAAACCCAGTTTGGCAAATTCCAGCCAATTCTAAATGGCCTGAATAATCAGTCATTGATGTTGACAAAGGTGTCTATGATGGGAGGCTAGAAGGGCAACCAATGTAGACGGTGCCATAAAACCTTTTGAGGGTAACAAATGGGGAAAAAAATAGACCATCCCAAGACATTGATGCTGTCCGGCCTCCTTTTTCATTGAGAAAAGAAAACCAAATTTATACCCAGTTTCAAGTAAAAAAATATGTTTCCGGTTTTGGAAAGAGAGTGTTGGGTTTGGTCACATACGAAAAACAGTCAAGGAGGAAATCGTCTGCAGGAGCTATTTTGAAGAATGTCAGTTACACTGTGGCTTCCATTACCACTGCACACCAGAAAGAGATCTTTGCCAAGTCATTGACCTCCATAGACCATAACACTAGGATCCTGACCTTTTAGAAGGAAAATAATTATTCTCCTAAACTACCATCAATTATCAGTGCCTACATAAGGGATATTTTTCAAATTATTCTGTTTCTAAACATGAAGATTATATCTTGACTCAACATACACCTTCACACATAAAAATGTTTTATAAAACAAGACTTATACCTTTGTTGAGCAGCGTAGTTTGATATTGTTCATTTCATTTCATTTTATTCTAATATATTGTCTTTCATTGCAAAACCTAGTTTTTACCTACACAATTGATTTAGCCGCTCTGTTGATTCTCAATCATAGTTTGAAAAACAGCAGACCAAGGCATCTCTTCTCAAGTCTTTGAATGCATTTTCAGATATAGAAATTGAATGATGCAAATATGAATGCAAACGGCGGTTTGCCTTTAAAAAAATAATCATTTAGTTGAGATTCCTTGAAGTACCAAATTCCATTTTCATCGCCTCCCTCTGAAAAGGTATTTTTAAATAAGCTATATGCAATGATTTCGTTGTGTAAATAAATAGTGGTCTAGAAAACATTGCCCCATTTCTAGTGTTCTAGAAAATATTGCACCATTAAAGAATTACAAATACCAGAGGAACTTCCTGAATATTTAGATCCTGAAAAACGGTGTTTTTTTTTTTCAAAAATATCAGATTTGTCATAGGAGGATTATAGGATTCAAATAAAAAAAGGAGAGAGAGACAGAGACAGAGACAGAGAGAGAGACTTAAGGGACCTCATACAATATCCTTGAGGTTTTACCCCA
The DNA here is from genome assembly GCF_003255815.1 of Theropithecus gelada. Classification (NCBI taxonomy): domain Eukaryota; kingdom Metazoa; phylum Chordata; class Mammalia; order Primates; family Cercopithecidae; genus Theropithecus; species Theropithecus gelada. The sequence goes on along the minus strand of NC_037677.1, from coordinate 9,162,715 downwards.
AGCACAGTATTATGAGGAGCCAGCACAACGATTTGACCACAGTAAATTTTCAACCATTAAGCATGCATTCACTCATTCATTCATTCAACAAAGTTTTTTTTTAATGCATAATCCTGTTAGCAATGTTTAAGGCACTGAGACTATCATTGCTAACAAGACAGACAAAGTTTCTGCCCCTCAACACTTAGACATTTATGCATGAGTGTCTAATAAGTAATATGACTAAATGAATTAATAAATCGTGGGCCTCTTTAGAACAGTTTCCTTTGGTTTTGGATTTAGACTAACCTAGATCCAAAGCCTCTCTCACAATGCTATTTGGAAAATCAACATGCATATGATTTACTGAGATATATTTGTCACTCATTAAGTAGAAATTCCCTTCATATTCTAAGAGGGCAAGAAATGCTCTGTTAGCTGTTCTGGACGTATAAATTGTAACAATTTGATTGTTAGCATTGTAAACTAAAAAGATAAGTGTAGTTAGAATACTAATTTATATAAATGAGATGATGGGAACTTTACTGAATCAATGAAAAAGAAATTAGGTTTTAAATTTTTTCATGTAACTTTGTAAATACATTCTTTCCACATTTGTAATTTTTAATCGTTAACATTAATTTAGGCTAATCATATTTAAAATTAATTTAATTAAGTTGCATAATTTATTATTGATTGATGATTGACAATACATCCTGACAATACAAATATATTTGAGGTATTTAATACTTAAATATATAGCATATAATTATTGAAATATTTTAACGAGGCCAATGTGCTACTCTTCCATAGTTTTGCTGCTGTAATACTTACAAAATATTGAGAGATAATGCCTTCAGTTTTACTCTAATATTGGCAAAGGAATGCACTTGACTTTTTTTTTTCTCACAAACACCTCTGCGTTGGTTGAAAGAAGCAGTAACACTTTGAAGAAGAGACCTTCCCTTCAGTGATTTGGTTGTGTGGTCAAAGTAGGAGAAACTCTCAATTGTCCATCAAAATACACTCTCCTTTTTTGGGGGGTATGTGGTTTTTGCATTTTCTTTCTTTTTTTGTTTTTCAAAGTGGTGGGGGTATTGGAGAGGAGCTACACTTTTTTTTTTCTTTCTTTCTTTCTTTTGCCTTTTTGTGAAGGATAGGGTCTTGCTGTATTGCCCAGGCAAGTCTCGGATTCCTGGACTCAAGCTATTCTCCCACCTCTGCCTCCCTACGAGCTGGGATTACTGATGTGAGCCACCACACCTGGTGGTTTTTGCATTTTCTATCCTAACTTGCAGTTAAGTGTAGTTATGTGATTGAGTTATTGACGACAAAATTTGAAGGCAAATGACTTGTACCATTTCCAGCCCAGGGCTTTAGGAAAAGCTGTACCTTCCACCAGCTGGAATCTGTAGCCTACAGCAAGCCAGACTGACCTGGTGGACAACAGCAATGGACCACTGAATTATGGAGCAAAACATGTCACATCCCCTAGGTTCAATTCAATATTTTTTTATAGTAGCTACTGTAAGTCAGGGACTGTCCAGAAGCTCAAAATACATCAACACATTAAACAGATGCAGATTCTTCCTTTACTTTTATTCCAATGGGAAAATACAGAGAGTAAATGGGACAATCAGTGAGTAAATTACAACATCTGTTACACAAATGAAAGTGCTATGAGAAGAATTAAGTAAGTGTTTTGGGAAGGAGAAGCATCAGTGGAACTGGGGTGCCTCCACAGGAAAGACATCACTTCAGCAAAGTCTCTTTGAACCAACCAGAATAGACACCAGACACTAAAAAACAAATGTGTGCTCCTGGCTGGAGATCAGCCCTACACGTTTTGTGAACTCCCTATGCTTTTTCTTGCTGATGTCCATGCCTTTCTCTTTGTCTAAGACTTTATCCTTCTGACTCCACATATCTAACCCCAACTTCCCCTACTTTGACATTCTTCAAAACAGGTGCTGCAGGTGATTTCTTCCTTGACTTTTTTTTTTTTTTTTTTTGTATGTGACCAAACCCCACGCTCTCTTTCCAAAACCAGAAATATATTTCTTACTTGAAACTGGGCATTAATTTGACTTTTCTTTCCTCAATGAAAAAAGAGGCCAGGCAGCATTAATATCTAGGTGTGGTCTATTTTTTCCCATTTCTTACCTCGAAAGGTTTTATGGCACCTTAGCTTAAATGCAAGTGCTTTGGGGAATTGGCCTGTGCACCTTAACTGAAATGCAAGTAGTTTCTTGGAGCATTGGCCTATGGCTTCATAGCACTGCCTCCCAAACCAGGCTGAGTTTCCTTCTACATACAGATGTGGCTGCCTAAATTTCTCCTAGATAATACTTAGAATGACTAGCTCAACATCATTCTTTTCTGATAGACTGTAAGTTTCTTGAAGGCAGGTGCTATTTCTTCCTTGTTCACTGATTATCTGTTTTATCTTTAATGTGGAGAACTGAATAGACCAGACAAGAATGCTCAACAAACACTTCTCAAATGAATGAATGAGTGACTAAGCAATGATGTCCCATTATCAGAGAGGAAATATTCCACTATGTTGACACGTGATTTGTAAGAAACTGAGCTTATTTTTGCTTACATAAAGGCAACAAAGATACTTAAGTCGAAACAGCGTTTAACAACTATCTGTTATTTGTGAGCATTGTGTGACATGTTGAGAAAAATACAATGATGAATAAGATATAAATCCTCTTTACAGAAACACTGATTTGTGTATTTTTGAGCTTTTCTGGCACTTGGGCTTGATTTAATCAAGAATGTATATACACTAAAATATGTGTATTTCAAAATTTATACCAGTACACACCTCATAAAATTAAAAATAAAAATATTTCAATGGATATTTAGAGTTTATTATCTCAAGTTTTAAGAATCAATATATCCCAGTCAAGCTGCAGTAACTTCGATTGAATTTTCCAGTTGTATTTGGTTTTCAGATATCCATCTTGTTAACACAAACTGAAAATGGCTTACTTTTAATACTACCATAGATATGCAGGTAACAGAGAATAAGGTAGCCTAATATGATAGAATAAAGCACAGAGCAAAACCTAAATGGCCTCCTAGAAAAATCTTTACTTCTCTGATGTTATTTTTCATATCTGCACAATTATTAGGTGTGATTGGATGTGCTTCAAGGCCTCCCAAGAGTCTCCTTTCCAATGAACCTTAGTGCTCAGTGTGCAGGCAGCTTGAATGCATAGTAATTATTGCAGCAGGCTCTAGAATGTTGACCCAAAGCTAGGCTATACGTTGGAGAATGCACTGTGTTGTATTTCAACTGGAAATCCAGGCTCCTGATGTGTGAGAAAGACAAATTTACGAACTAGCATCAGAACATTTCCGTGTCTTCTAGAAAGCTAGATGAAACCAAGATTCTATTTGTAATTAAATTCAGCGTCTCCTTTAGCTACAGATTTATGTACATACATTACTGAATTAGTTCATTTCCTCATTTTAGAGAACCTTTGCTCACGCTTAATACTTAGGCCTCCTCATTTTTAATTACCATTCCCACAATGCTGGTCACAAACCTCAAAAGAAGAATGAATTAAAATTAGATGCCCCAAACAGTGTTTTTATTTTTAGCCTGAAAGACACTCGAACCCCTAACACTGTAAAGTGTAAGGAAAATTGTTCCTCATTCAGAGTTTTGTTTTGTTGTGAGTAAGGTTTGGGATTTGTGTTTGCTCATTCTCTCCACAGCCTCTCCCCCAGGTGTTTTGTCTTGTTTTGTTTCATCCTGCATCTGTTTTGCAGTTTATTGCTCTGGCGATAAATTTTAATTTATATTTATTTTTATTTCGGGGTATTTGTTCTATTTGTGCTCACTGACTTACAGGCCAGGATGGTGATTGTTATACAGTAGTTTACTTTTAAAAGAAATAGGGCTGCCCAAGCAGCTAATACGGGAAGATGTATCACCAGCCTGAATAATTGTGACAACCATAGACCGTATCAGGGCCTGTTTGTTTGCACAATACCCTCCTGCATTAAGAAAGCCGTCCCAGCTGTCTTGGGCTCCGGAGTCACCCATTTCATCGCTTGACACTGCGGCAGATGTTATGGATTGATAACAGACTTCACTTCATTCACTCCACATCTAAGATTACCTCTGGAAAAAAGAAAAAAAACTAATACATTATAACCCTCCCAGCCATTTGTTAAAAAAAAAAAAAAAAAAGCAGCAATTTATTTCCCTTTTTAGCATTAAATGGTGTGTGTGTGTTTTGCCCTTCTTTGAATGCACATACTATTTAAAAATAGCCATTTAACACATTCGTTGCATGGCTTTCTGTAGGAAAGAAAATCAGTGAAAGACAAGAATGTAATGATTTAATTGAATTAGGACCAGATCAGATTTTAGGGTGATGACTCATATTCCCATTATATCCGAAAGATGTTGTTTGCCTTTAATGATAGAGAGATGCACTGTATCCATAAATTTGTCAGAAATAAGGGCTTCTTCGTTTCTGAAGAACTGGAAAAGAAGAGCTCAGTCTGAGATTTAAGAGAAGGTACACAATCTGTATTAAGTTGAACAGATTTCTTAGCTAAACAGCAGATTCTCCTCTTTACTTTTGGAAATTCAAGGATCCCTATAAATGTAACACAAATAGGATTGACCATTGCTTAAATATCATGCAATGAAACAGTCTGAAAAGTGGGCATACAAATAGATTTTATGGGAAAATGTGGATAAAATGAAAAAAATGCACAATGGGCCTGGTTCTTACATGTGAAATGCTTTGTTTACAAATAGCATAGTTTTATTGTTCAGGTTGTAGAATAGCATGAGATTTGAAGTGCATTTCAAAATTAAGTGTGGCGAGGGAAGGTATATAGATCAATAGCACCCCATTTAATCTCAAGTCAAATAGATGCAGAAGCTTCAAACTTGCCTTCTACATTCAGGCATTTCCACCATTTTTTATATCTCTTTCTAACTTAAATCCAGCCCCTCAGGGACAACTGTTCAGTCTGTGAATACAGCATGTATGCAGGCACCTTCACCCAGAGGCAAGGTCACCAAAGCTGGCAGCAATATTCAGAGTGTCCGGTCCAGGGTAGAAAGAAAGCGGGGTGGAGGATAAACAATATGTGACAAGATCAGTTTTATTCGAATGATGAATTACTTTCCTTTACAGGTGTGTAATGTCTTAAAGTTCACAGCATTCTTCTGCATTGATGATGTCATTTTTATTTGCATCCTTCCTTGTGCTAGAATGGTCCACACAGGAAAGACAGTCTTCCCTAGTTTACAATGAGGTAATTGAGTATCAGAGAAATAAGCAGACCAACTACCAGTTTTAAACTAGGTTTTTTAATGCCTTATCAAGCCTTTCTTCTACTCTGTGTTATGGACTGCAAATGAGAGTGACAGACTTCATTTGGACAAAACTGTGTTCACCCCATTCTCCATTCTACGAAGTCTGGTTTAAGAAGCAAAGGAATGGTTGCTCTCATAGCTCTGTCTTTCTTTTCCTTTTCCTCCCTTTCCTTACAGAGGCCCAGAGAAAAGCATTGTCCCAGCAGTAGTTCATAGGCCAGGGCAGAAGGCAGAAAGAAGGGACACCCACAAATTCAGTTGGGGATTACAATGACATCCATGCACCACCTCAATCTAAGCCAATGAGAGATAAATCAGTGGTGGCAGCTGAGTTTTGAATATAAAGCATTACAACATTAACTAGAGGAGATTATGGCCCTAGAGCCCGAAAATGTGTGGGAAAAATGAGTTATTTATTTATCTTATTTACGTTGAGTTTTGGATGCTAGTTTAGTACCTTGTGTGGATGGGTCTGGGAGAGACATTATTGTGGTAGCTCCAGATCATCAAAACAGCCAACTCGTTTTAAATCTAGAACTGCAAGCTGGGCATGGGATTACACCTGTAATCCCAGCTACTTGGGATGTTGAGGTAGAAGGATGGCTTGAGGCCAGGAGTCCAAGTCCAGCCTGGGCAACATACCAAGACTCCATCTCTTAAAAGAATTCCAGAAATACACAGCCCAGCACTTTGGGGAGTATTGCAAGATCCAAGTACCCCTATCAAGAAGAGTTGATCCCTGATGGGGAAATCCAGCGGGTAAGTGCATCTCCAGAGGAGATAGTGGTCACAGCCTTGATTCCAGTAGGCACTGATGTCTGAGGAGGAGGAAAGTAGGAAATCGAAAGACTGGGGCAACAAATGGTTCTCTTAAGAACAGCATAGGTGAAGTACAAGGGACTGGATTCTTCCCAGTTGCCACACGGAAAGAACAAGAAAGAACCCCACAAAATATCAGGTCTTCCATCAAGCCCAGTTAGGCTTTGCACAGTTTTCAGGTTCAGTGAGGGACTGTCAGGCCAGATGGGAAAATAGAGTCGTTCAAGAAAGATCCACCATTGTGGTCAATACGGGAAAATGGTGACTTGTAAGGACATTGCCAGGATTAGCCCTGTTTCAGGGAACAAGATTTACTAGGACCCACAGGTGGTGGGAATAGGCATTGCTATGTGCTCCCTGTTGTGATAAGGCTACCCTAGAAATTCAGAAAGGTTGAAAAGGAAAGTGGCAGGGATCAAACTGCTCGGTCCTCTGCAAACATAAACGGAGTTCTTTGGGCCAGTCACAGTGCCTCACGCCTATAATGTCAGCACTTTTGGAGGCCAAGGTGGGTGGATCACAAGGTCAGGAGTTCAAGACCAGTCTGGCCAAGATGGTGAAACCCCGTCTCCACTAAGAATACAAAAATGATTAGCCAGGCATGGTGGCGGGGGCCTGTAATCCCAGCTACTTGGGAGGCTGAGGCAGAGAATTGCTTGAACCTGGGAGGCGGAGGTTGCAGTGAGCCGAGATTGTGCCACTGCACTCCAGCCTGGGTGACAGAGAGAGACTCCATCTAGAAAAAAAAGAAAAAAGAGTTCTTTGTTTCTGCGTCACAAGCCAGAAAATACTAATTTCCCTATTTCATCACTTGTATACCACTTATACTTTCACATTTTAACATCTTTGAAATCAGGGCCCATCTTAGTGATGTCTCACAGTTTAATTGACAGTAATTTTTCATGCTTAGTAACACCATATAATGGTGCTTCTTGTAATAAAAGGTGTCTGACATTTGATCAAGTGTCAGACATCTGCTATGATGTAAATAATCAAACCAAACCAAACCAACTAAAACCAAACAAAAACAACTTGAATGAGATATCTGCATCCAGTGAAAAAGAATCTAAAATTTCTATGACAGTGGGACCAAAAGAAGGACTCTAGGAAACCCTGAGATGAAGATAAAACATTTTGTTTTAAAAAAGGATTTTGCTGAGAGAGTAATACATGATTTGATTAAAATGACTTTTTACAAATAGTTTATCAATTTGTAATCTTTTAAGATCAGCACTAGTAAAGAGCATGTTTTATTTTAATTTCAATTAATAGAGCAAAGAAAGGATGCAGATTGGAGCATGAGATCAGACTACAGGCCTAGAGTGCTGGATGTTTGTGGGAGAACTTTCTCACTCCATTAAATCATAAAGATGGGAGAATACTCAAGAGACCCCATGAGATGCAATCTGTTTGAACATACGCTGGGAGATTTCAATCATAGACGGGAATCCCACAATGAAAGCTTTTCTTTTTAAAAATCCAGTTTAGATTGCATTTGCCAACTTACAAAATTATGTGTGTTCTTGAAAAGTCTTATGCTACATTGATAAAATATTTTTGAGAATGTGAGATTTAATAAGCCCTGGGAAAACCACTTTTATGAAATGAGCAAATGTTCTCTGTTATCTAGCCTATAAATTAGAAATGTCAGGTTAATATACACCTATGCTTAATATAGTAATGGTCATGATGATATAAAACCACCAATTAGCTCTAGCTCTGTGATTAGTCTTGTACATAACATAGTCAAAGATAAAACACTCTTGACCTTAAGGAGCTTGCATTATAAGTCAGAGATAAAATATAAAGAGAGTTTGTGTTCATAGGAGGCCAGATCTGGAAAGGCCTGGAGATGGGAGTGAAAATGCCTTCTGAGTTGGCATGAGAGGAAGGCCGTAGTATTATTTAGTAATATTTTCCTTTGTGTCATGAAAACAGACTGTCATTAGCCTTCCCAACTAAGCTCTCAGGTTTTGCGTGATCTTCCTAGGAACACTGTGATCTTTTCAACCAGCCTTTTGGCGAATCACCCTGGGCAGCAAGAGGGCTTCCCTCTGTGGGATTCGATGGCTACCTACAGAATCTCTGGTGTCCTTAGGTAAAGGCCTCATGTGTCCAGTAGTTGTGTTCTGTCCTGGGGGTGGTTCTAGGATCATCTTAATCTCCATGGAGCTACAGAAAAACTAGAGTGGTAAACTGACCTCTACCTTTAAAATAAAAATAAAAACAAAAAAGCAGAAGGCACAGCCTTGATCTAGGGGAAACTGGGAACTTCATTCCAACAGCAGAAATGTTTCACCAGGAAGTGCTTCATCAGCCTACAGAGAACAGAACTGTTCGCTTTCTACCCCTTCCTGGAAACACAAGCAACCTGATGTCTGCGGGTGGTGGAGGAGCAGGAAACAGTGAATAGACAAAGCAAAACAGCACCATACGTAAGGGTCTCTGTCACCTGGGGCAGCTGGTGGATCCAACTGAAGGAGAATGAATTGAAGAGTCTGATACTTCTGACCAAGAAAACCAGAAATGAGACAGCTCAAGTGGATAGACTTAGATCACATGCAAAACCAAAACCAAAGCCAAAACCTCTTGGAAAGGTAAAAAGAAATTTAAAAATTTAAAAGTGTAATAGAGGAACTGATACAAGATCATAGTCAAGTTGGTGGCCTACAAGAGAAAGTAAAATAAATCCTCACAACACAAGGCAAAAACACAGAGAGACAAAAGCGATGGAAATCACTGGGGGAGAGAGAAGCAGCATGGAGAAGAACCATGAAGAATAAGGCAGAAGAAAGAGGAGTGTGAGAAAAGGAAAGTGAACTCAGCATCTGGGGGATCATTTGCTGGGTAGTTTTGCTGGTTCTTATTGCTTTAGTAAGGCTTTGTTGGGTGTTGTTTGTTTTGTTTTGCTTTAGAATGGGTAATGTCAGTGTGTCACGAACCAACGTTATAATGAAGCCACTTATCTGCAGTTCAAGTCCCAGACCCCCAAATTTTTAAGTAAGGATTGGAATAGGTTATATTAGCTAACATAAATAAAGAGACTCATGCAGTGGCAGAAAATTAAAAGTCCGGTGGCAGAATGTATGCCCGAAAGCATCAAGCAGGACCAAGACAATCATCACATATAATAATCACTAGCACTCACCATGACCACAAAGTCACTAAATGGCACAAACTTTTAAGTATCAAACAACATAAGGCAAACTAGATATGGAAATCATCTTGAGATTGATGGAGAATTTAACTCTAAAATGATACACTGGATAAATAAAATGTGGGACATCTATACCATGGAATACTATGCAGCCATGAAAAGGAATGAGATCATGTCCTTTGCAGGGACATGGATGGACATAGGAGCCCTTATCCTCAGCAAACTAACACAGGAATAGAAAACCAAACACCACATGTTCACACTTATAAGTGGGACTGAATGATGAGAACACATGGACACATGGTGGGGAACAAGACACACTAGGGTCTGTCTGGAGTGTGCTGGAGGAGGGAGAGCATCTGAAACAATAGCTAATGAATGCTGGGCTTAATACCTAGGTGATGGGATGATCTGTGCAGCAAACCACCATAGCACATATGTACCCATGTAACAAACCCGCACATCCTGCATGTGTATCCTTAAAAATTTAAGAAAATAATAATAATAATAATAGAAGAAGCTTCAATGTGTTTCTTTATTAATAAGCAGATTAAAAAACATAAGGTCAAATAAGATTTAAATAATATCATCAACAAGCTTGATATAATACATATTTACATATAAAACTTACAACCAAAGAAGGAGTTTGTATTTTTTTAGAGCAATGGGAGATTTGCAAGAGTTTCTCATAGGCTTAGGTTCAAAGATAACTTTAATAAATTCTAAAAATGTACAAATGTACCACCCACATGATCTGAATGAAATCCCAGATATCAGAAATAAATAACAAAAATAAATGAAAACTTCTTAGCTGCTTAGATACCATTATTATTATTGTTATTGTTATTATTATCATTTGAGATTGAGTCTTGCTCTGTTGCCCAGCCTGGAGTGCAGTGGTGTGATCTTGGCTCACTGCAACCTCTGCCTCTTGGGTTCAAGTGACTCTCCTGCCTCAGCCTCTCAAGAACCTGGGATTTCACGCATCCTGCACCATGCCTGGCTAATTTTTGTATTTTTAGTAGAGATCAGATTTCACCATGTTGGCCAGGCTAGTCTTGAACTCCTGACCTCAAGTGATCCACCCACCTTGGCTTCCCAAAGTGCTGGGATTATAGGCGTGAGCCAAAATGTCAGGCCTTAACTGCTTAGATTTTAAACAATTGTCCTAAAGAAGCCCTGGACAAAGAAGCAATGACAAAAATCACAAAACGTATTTCAGGAAAAAGTATTGGAAAAGAGAACATGCCCCACGAACCTTAGCAAGAAACAGAAGCATGCAGACACACTGGTATCTACTATACGTCCATGCTACAAAAGGGGAATCCATGTCCAAGTTCGAACATCGGTTAAAGAGGTGGTTTTAGTGGAAATACTGTCATTTTGTAATGTTTAAACAGGATAGTCCTAGGAGAAGTTGTCAGATTTGATGGAGAAATAACTTTTTCAGGTCATACTCAGAGGTGTTTAGAAGAGCTCAAATCTAGAAACACGAGAATTGTTTAAGGAGCACCTAGGAGACTTGAGGTCACCTTGAAAATGTGGGTGAGATGACAGACAGCTTGCAATAAAAGACAAGATTCCAGAATTCTTGGTATGACAGGAAACTAGTTAAAGTGCAACCCTGTCATATCTCGATGCATCTGCTGATGGCAATTTTTTGAAACCTCTAGAGCGTGACCACTAAATAGCATAATGTTCACATTTTTTTCCTCTCTCTCATTTTCTTCTTTTTAATGAACAGTTAGGAAAAAAAAAAGAAAAAAACAAGCAAACAAAAACCGAAAGAAAAAAAAAAAAACACCAATAAACAAAAGAAGCTTCACCATCATTTGGGCCAAAGAAAGGGGTGCTTCATTTTCCCCGAAAAGATATGCCCTTCCTTCGTTTGCTGGAAGCTGTTGAAGACCACTTCGAAAAGAAACTCCACTTTCACTCTGAATTGCAGCAGTTTCTTTTTTTGATCCAGCTGCCGTGGAAGTGCATTGTCAAGCCAGATAAAAGGTTGTTATTGGAACAAAAAAATTGTGTTTTTTCCTTCCTATGTAATATGTAATAAAACTATTCTATGAAGTCTCAATGAACTCTCTCAATTGAGAAAAATACAGACAATTTTCATTATAAGTGAATGTCTCCAATTCATTCTATTTCTATGGAAGGAAGACATGCAACAGTAACTTACTGTAGGCCACATTTCATAAGATATAATCTATTCCATTATTCTTGTGTATGTTTCATATGAAAAATGTTATGAAGTTTTTTCCCCTCACAAAAATACATATTCCCTTATCTCATTAAGTCCCTATCTCACACAACACCATTCCTCTGCTGTCGCCCAGACCCCCAGCTCCCCTGCGCCCCCGCTGGGGTCTCCCCAGCCTGTATTGCTATTTCAGAAATATAAAAGAAATGCACGCATTTCATTCACACACAGTCAGTCCGTTATTCAATTTAAAATCTCTGGCAAATGTAGATGAAATTCTGAGAATGAAATGAACCTGGTTTTGGTTGACCGTGCCTGATGAGATTCAGCATTATCTCCAAAATGCTATGACTTACATTTTTTGTTGTATGTAGAACGTAATATTTGTTTCTAGAAATTACAGTGTTTTCGCCTAGCGATGACCTTACGCTGGTCATAGGTAGCCAAGTGAAACAAGTTAGTCTGAGCAAGCATTATAATCCTGCACACTGGATGTATCGAACACATTTAACATAGTATGTGCTTGAACCTTTATGTTTGATTATAAAATTAATACATGCTTATTTTTGAAAATTCAAATACTGTAAAGCATGTTAACAAAAAATGTGAAGTTTTCTACTTCCCCTCCCTTCTATAGTTACCCCATTTCTGGATAGTCTCTATGTTTAAAGGTTAGGCATGAAACCTTCGCACAGATGCTTACCCTCCCTCACTCCCCTACATAAATATTCATGTGTAATTTACATACTTTTTATTCTTTTTAAAACTATAAAATAATACTGTACATGCTGTTCTGAAAAAATCATTTTTGCTTAGAATATTATCAGTAAATCTCCATGTTACTTCCTACAGATCCGTTACATTCTTCTGAATAGCTATATAACATTTCCTTTTGCTCTTATAATCAAAGCTGCAATGAAGATCACTTTGCATAAAGATTTCACTATACTTGATTGCTGAGTCAAAGAAAGTTTATTTTTTTATTTTGATAAAGTATGTATTTTGAGATTTTAATAAGATAAAATTGTACTTTAAATGATTTTAATAGTCCTATTACAAATTATACCAAACTTATATTCTCTGTTACATACTCCCATAGCATTATTCAATGGGTAAAACACATTCTATTCTTTGTAACATGCTTAATATTCCTTTCTTAGAGTCATAGACAAAAGACAGGAACTGGCTAGAAGCATGATCTTATTTTAAAAATTAGACATGAAGGCTGGGCGCGGTGACTCCTGCCTGTAATCCTAGCACTTTTGGAGGCCAAGGCGAGTGGATCACCTGAGGTCAGGAGTTCAAGACCAGCCCGTCCAACATGGCGAAACCCCGTCTCTACTAAACTTACAACAATTAGCCAGGTGTGGTGGCGCATGCCTGTAATCCCAGCTACTTGAGAGGCTGAGGAAGGAGAATCACTTGAACACAGGAGGTGGAGGTTGCAGGGAGCCGAGATTGTGCCACTGCACTCCAGCCTTTGCGGCGGGAGTGAGACTCCATCTCAAAAAAAAAAAACAAAACAACAACAAAAAATTAGACGTGGAGTCTCTTGGAAATACGTTTGCCCACAGCCCAATGTGCATTTGTGACTGTGGATACATTATTAATATCAGTGTCTGTGTGGTTCTAGTGAAGGTTAGCATATGTCCTAAGTACTTGCACGGTTGTAATCAACATAAAAAGAAAAATATGCAGGGAAGATATATTCAGGTAAATGCACTCTAGAGAAAAATGCATTTGGTTACATAAAACACACACATACACACCCCCCACAAATAAATGAGATAATACACCATAAATGATGAAATGAGATGAAATCTCATCAGTGTCAGTTCACAAATATCTTAAAACTGTCTAATGGCAGATGTCTCATCATTTTCAATCAAGACATATTATAAGCCAGTTAGTAATAACTAGTTACTCATTAAGTATGTTTTGAATTTCTATATTTGACATTCAGAAAAAATATTTTCTTAGCAGTTTGCATTCCCTTTTAATTAAACTATTTGAGTTTGGAAGACACTTTAATAAGTCTTTTCATGTTAATAGCAGTAATAATAGTAAATAATTTTGTGGCACTTATTGTAAGCCAGACACTATCATATGCATTATATGTACATTAATCCATTTCATCTTCCTGGCAACCCCTGAAGTTGCATTACAGGTGAGACACAGAGAGGTTAAGCAGTCTGCCCAAGGTCACACAGCAAGTAAATGACAGAGTCTGGACTTAAATCCAAACAATCTGGATCCAAGTCTATGCTATTATCCAGAATACTACATAATCTTTCTTCTATGCCTTGACAGATAGCACTTTAAAATGTAGTTATTAGCTAGTACCAATTTTTCAGACAAGATAAATAATAAAATGAAGATAGAAACTTACTTGATCTGGAGTAAGAAAAAGAACAAAGAGAAGAACACCTTTGTAGTTACAAGTGGCTATGGTGGGTGTGCAAAGAAACCCGTTTCGTCACCGTCCATATCTTCAATTAAAGTAGGAAAACAATAAGACGTTTAACTTGAATAACTTCTGGTAGAGACTGATGAGAAGGCAGGGGTTTGCCTTATAAGAGCACAGGATAAAAACTGAGAGCGCATCTGTGGCTACAGAAGCCAGGCAGGTGAACTATTCCCCTTATAACAAGAAAAATTCCTGGAGAGCTTTGGTTTGAAGTATATATCCTCCCAGGCCATGTAATGGGAGGCTGAATCTGATTCAAATACATCTCCACTGGGAAGAACTCAGCTAACCTCTAGGTTTCACCTGCTAAATGCCAGGCACTGATTACATTTTAGCAATGCAAAGATATTCATCAAATCAATTAACTAGGGTGACCTGAACTACTCTGATTTCAGGACAAGGTGATGGTGGTGGTGGTGGTGGTGGTAGTGGCTGGGTCATGACATGGAACATTGTCCTGAAAATTGGCCCTTGATCCTGGACCATAAAAGATAACCGGAGAACAAGTGTGAAACCCTAAGAGAGAGAGTGAGGGAAAAAATGATATGGTTAAGATCAAGACGATTCCTTTCATTAGATAGAGACGGTTTAACTGTTTTCCAAGAAAACAGCTCCAGCTAACATTGAGTAGCTTTTCTTCTTAGTCTGCTAACTCTTTAATTAATTGGGATAATTTCCAATAGGGAAATGAATTTGGAAACTTGATGGTCAGCTTAAAGATTAATTGTTTTGTTTCCTTTTTCAAACAACTATATTGACGTATGATTGACAAACAAAATGCTGTACATATTTAATGAACACAACGTGATTAGCTTGAGGAAAAGTAGACACTCGTTAAACTATCACCACAATCTATGCAATAAGCATATCCATTACCTCCCAAAGTTTGTTTGTTTATTTATTTATTGAGATGGAGTTTACCATCGCAGCTCACTGCCACCTCTGCCTCCCGAGTACAAGCAATTCTCCTGGCTCAGCCTCCTGAGTAGCTGGGATTACTGGCATACACCACCACGCCTGGATAATTTTTATATTATTAGTAGAGACGGGGTTTCACCCGGTTGGCCAGGCTGATCTCAAACTCCTGACCTCAGGTGATCCCCCACCTCAGCCTCCCAAAGTGCTGGGATTATAGTCATGAGTCATCATGCCCAAGACTGCCTTTATTTAATATTACTAATTTTTTGTGATGACACTTAACATAAGATCTACCCTCGTAACAAATATTTTAGTATACAATACAGTATTGTTAACTATAATTACTGTGCTATAGAGTCGATGTCTAGGTCTCAGGCATCTTGCATAGCTGAAACTTTGTGCCCTTTGACTAATAACTCCACATTCCCCCCAACCCCTGACAACCACCATTTCATGCTCTGCTTCTATGAGTTTGACAATTTTCGATTCCTCACATAAGTGGTATCATTTAGTATTTGTTTTCTGGCTCTCAATTGTTTCACTTGATGAATGTACTCCAGGTTCCTTCACGTTATTGCAAATGGCAGAATTTTCTGCTTTATTAAAGCTGCAAAGTATTTTACTGCACATAAAAAGCAGACATATAGACCAATGGAACTGAATAGAGAGTCCAGAAATAAAACTACACATATATGCTCAACTGGTCTTCAACAAGGGCACCAAGAATACCAATGGGAAAAGCAGAGTCTTCAATGAACAGTATCGAAAAACTGAATATTCACATGCAAAAGAATGAAATCGGATCCTTATCTCCCGCCATACACACAAATCAACTCAAAATCAATTGAAGACTTAAACTTGAGACCTGAAATGAAAATGTTTAAAAGAAAACATAGAAAAAAAGTTTTTTGACGCTGATGTTGGCATTGATTTCTTGCATGCGACCCCAAAAGCATAGTTGACAAAAACAAACATAGACACATGAGACGCCATCAAACTAAAAAGCTGCACAGCAAAAGAAACAATCACCAGAGTGAAAAAACAAACTATGGAATGAGAGAAAGTATTTGCAAACCATATATTTGATAAGTGATTAATATTCAAAATACATAAGGAACTCCTACAACTCAACAGCAAAAAACCAAATAGCCCAATTAAGAAATGCGGAAAGGACTTCAATAGACATTTGTCCAAACGTACAAATGGCCAACAGGCATATGAAGAGATGTCCAACATCACTAATCACCCTAGAAATGCAAACCAAAACCACAATGAGGTATTACTTCATACCCATTATAAGGGCTACTATGAAAAACAAACAAGAACAAAAGAAAGCAAGTGTTGATAAGAATTTAGAGAAAAGAGGACTCTTGTACACCATTGATGGGAAAGTAAATTGGTGCAGTTGCTATGGAAAACATTATAAAAGATCCTCAAAAAACTGAAAAGCAACCATCCTCTGATTCGGCAAACTCACTTCTGGATATATATATATCTCTCCAAAGGAATTGAAAGCAGAATATTAAAGTGGTATCTGCACTCCCATAGCCATCACAGCATTATTCACAATTATTCACAATAGCCAAGACACTGAAGTAACTTAAATGTTCATTGATGAAGGAGTGCCTAAAGAAAATATGGTATCTACAAACAATAATTTTGTTTCTGATGATTGTATACATCATATCAGAATTTACATCCATGCTAGAAAAAATAAAAGGCACCTGCAAAACCCATCATTTAATTTAGGCAGAAAATAAATACTGCTATAAGGAGGGAAAGGCTTCATACAAAATACAGAACTAATTATTCATTGGTTCAGAATCAGGAACTCTTGGTGTCAAAGCAAATCAAACAGTGAAGACTTATTTATAATATCTCGAGAGATAAGGACACCCACTTTATTATTATCTCTTATCTGGGAAGTTTCTTTAAAATACATTTGATTAAGATTCATCAAATACTGACTATTGATCCACAATATAGGTGTACTAGCAATTAACCAAATATTTTTCTCTAATACATTTGTAAAATAACTAACAATAGAGAATCAATATGGGTAGGCATTATGAGAACTACAGCAGTGTCTTATTTATCTGAGGAGACCCTGCCGTCATGCCAAGTACAAGACTTGAGCATGTTCAGAAATCAGTTGCCAAACTGAGTTGTAGAAAGAGGAGTTTAAGAGATGATTCTGAGCTTCAAGCTGCTTATAATCTATTTGAAGAGACAAACTTAATATATATAAAACAATGAAAACAGAATTCAGTGTCCAAGTAGTTTTCATTATCTCTCAGGGTGAGTATGAGTTGAGAATATGAGAAGAAAAACCTGCACCAGAATAGTAAAGACCTATGCCAATTTACAAAAGCGATTTTTATTATATATTGAAGAGAATTTAAGAACTTTTGATAGTACTCCTATGGGAAAAAGGGAGAAGCAGATGGAGGCATTGCATGCTAAGTCCATTATATTACTCCAAGTCACATCCAAATCACAGAAGAGTAGAGGCCAGTGATTCTCTACAAGAACTGAGAAGCCCAGTGTCTCAGGACCCTTTCTACCCAGATTCTTTCCTGTCTGAAAGGAAGCAGTGATGAGCTGTGTGGACTTGAGTTATTGGAGCTTCCTCTTCTTGCAGAAATTAGACAGGAAAGAAAAGCAAGTCACCAGGGACTATGTCCTTGATTAGTGGCTGCAATCCTGCAACACACTTCATCCTGCCCAGTCCCCATCGATGTTGGCGCTTTCCTACTCAATTGATGTCCTCATATTTTCCCTGCTCCGTCTACACACCATATATTTCTTCAGGTTAGTCCATAACTCTTACTCTTTTCTCCTCTTGCTTGATCTGTAAAATAAATTGTACTCACATGTTCACATATCGTAAGAAACAATTACACTCAAGGTCAAGATCAAGTGAAATTGCTTACATTTCTTCTCTATTTTTTCTCCAGGGTTTTACAATTGAACCCCATGGATTGTCCTTAATTAGAGATTTTAGAGGAATCACTTTTCTAATTTCTGGTTTCATGTATATAACCATTCACAAGCACACATATGTGTATGTACATGTATGGACACATAGAGAGGCAGTTTGCTTACGTACATACATATGTAGGTGAGAAAGGGTGTGTATGATTTGTGTGTGTGTTTGTGTGTAATATATGACGTTGGCACCGAAAATGGCTGTTGAAGTCTCATATCAGGTAATTCTAACTGAATATCTGAAATGGCTGAAAGGCTTTTGTCAAAGTTAAATAATTCATTTATTTATCATGTCATTTTTTTTCATGCATAAGCAAAGCCTGGTGATTAGGGTGGCTTGAGAGTCTTCTTTTCTGAAAGTTGTAAGGACGCAAAAAGAACTCCACCCATCTACCTGAGAAGAAACTGTGCTCCCAAATAAATGAGTTCTTTTAGAAAAAAAGAGAATATATTGCTTATAGGGTTTGTTAAACTTTGCATTTCAGTCAACAGTTACCTAGAGATATCAGTTTCACCTGTATATACATGGAATATAATAGAAAATAATACTGTGCTCCACAACTGCCTCCCCAGCTTCCGTGCCCTCTTTGTTCATCCCTCATCCACATTCTCACCCCAGGCTGCACATCTACAGAGTAAGCTCGGAATCTGTCATTTGGCGGGGGCTAGAAACAACGTCTCATTCATTCATCTTAGTGTTCCTACAGCTTAAAATACGGTGTTTATTTTTACTTTTTATTTTTTAACTTTTGTTTTAGTTTCAGGGGGTACATGTGTAGGTTTGTTATATGGTAAATGCATGTCACAAGGGTTTGTTGTACAGATTATTTCATCACCCACGTACTAAGCCTAGTATCCAGTAGTTATTTTTTTCTGCTCCTCTCCCTCCTCCTACCCTCCACCTTCAAGTAGAGTTCAGTGTCTGTTGTTCCCTTCTTTGTGTTCATGAGTTCTCATCATTTAGCTCCTACTTATAAGTGAGAACATGTGATATTTGGTTTTCTGTTCCTCTGCTAATTTGCTGAGGATAATGGCTCCCACCTCCATCCATGTTCTTGCAAAGGACATGATCTCATTCCTTTTCATGTCTGCATAGTATTCTATGGTGTATGTGTACCACATTTTCTTTATCCAATCTATTCTTGATGAGCATTAGATTGATTCCACACCTTTGCTATGGTGAATAGTGCTGCAATGAATATTCGCGTGCATTTGTCTTTATACTAGATTTTATGATAGACATCAAAAGCAATCGCAACAAAAGCAAAAATTGACAAATGGGATCTAATTCAACTTAAGAGCTTATGCACAACAAAATAAACTATCAACAGAGTAAACAGACAACCTACAGGGTGGGAGAAAACATTTGTAAACAATGTGTCTGAAAAAGGTCTAACATCCGGCACCAATAAGGAACTTAAATTTACGAAAGAAGAACAAACAACCCCATTAAAAAGAAGACAAAGGACATAAACAGAGACTTTTCAAAAGAAGATATACATGTGCCCAACAAGCATAGAGTAGATGTTTAATCACTATGTACTGAATCTTATGTAGCTGAATAAAGAATTTAATAATCACGTGTTGCAATGGCTCTATGCAAAATTGCATTGTGAGGAGGTTGGGAGCAAGTAAAGCCTTGCAGAGGATGCAGAGGCAGGGAGTCAGGAGATTACGTAATCCACCCTGGGCAATGGTTCATTATCGTCTGACTCCCCACTTCTCCTCTGGCCTCCTGGCTAGCCCTACCTAATCTGCATACAGAATCTCTTTTAACACTAATGACCATATTGCTGGTAAGAATTATTACTCATGTTTTACTGCCAACAAAAACTCAATGGATAAATTTCACTCAATAAAAAGCATTCCTCTTCTCCAACCATTAAACAGCTTCTAACTCAAAATAATCCCTCTGCTCACTTAGGCTATATCCCAGAAGTTAGCATTCTTTGCAATTCCCATCTTGTACTGAAAATTATTTTCCCGGCTGGGTGTGGTGGTTTACGCCGGTAATCCCAGCACTTTGGGAGGCTGAGGCGGGTGAATCACGAGGTCAGGTGTTTTTGAGACAAGCCTGACCATCATGGTGAAACCCTGTCTCTACTAAAACTACAAAAAATTAGCCGGGCATGGTGGCGCACTCCTGTAATCCCAGCTACTCAGGAGCCTGAGGCAGGAGAATCACTTGAACTGGGGAGGTGGAGGTTGCAGTGAGCCGAGATTGCACCACTGCACTCCAGCCTGGACAACAAGCGAGACTCTGTCTATATATATATACACACACACATGCACACAAATATATACATGTATGTGTATATATATACATGTGCATATATATATACATGTGTGCATGTGTGTATTTTCCCACAGGTCTAGGAAGTTACCCTGCAAATGGGAGACTTAGCCTGATACCTGATATTCCAGAATTTCAGAGGCCTCTTTCTTCATGGCCGGTGGTTGTAGTAGAGACACTTGTTGGATACATGGATAGATGGATGGGTAGATATTTGAGTATGCACAATACGGAAAGGTGAATAATGACTTCTACACATTTTTCATATGCCCAGGTTTCAATATGATTGTGTGTCCAAGTCTGATGTATGCCTGTCGTGTTGCTTCACCACCCCACATGTTCTTACATGGATGTCTTAATACATACTCTCAGACTTTCCCAGACCTGAGAAGTAAAGGCTGAGGTAATGACCCCATGCTTCAATCCACTCCTTTACTCTTTCTGTTTGAAAGAATACAATTTTTGTCCCAAATACTCGTTAAACTTCAGAGCTCTGAATTCACCTCAGAAACATCAGAGTCTACTTTTCATTTTATCACGTGAACTAAATACAGCAAATTCAGGACCATGCAATGTTCTCCAGGCTCTCACATTTCATTGTCCTACTAAATCTAATTGAGGCAAATAACTTTGTTTAATATACTTTATGTTCTAGGGTACATGTGCGCAACGTGCAGGTTTGTTACATACGTATACATGTGCCATGTTGGTGTGCTGCACCCATTAACTCGTCGTTTACATTAGGTATATCTCCTAATGCTATTCCTCCCCGCTCCCCCAACCCCACAACAGGCCCCGGTGTGTGATATTCCCCTTCCTGTGTCCAAGTGTTCTCATTGTTCAATTCCCACCTATGAGTGAGAACATGCGGTGTTTGGTTTTCTGTTCTTGGGATAGTTTGCTGAGAATGATCGCTTCCAGTTGCATCCATGTCCTTACAAAGGACATGAACTCATCCTTTTTTATGGCTGCATAGTATTCCATGGTGTATATGTGCCAAATTTTCTTAATCCAGTCTGTCATTGATGGACATTTGGGCTGATTCCAAGTCTTTGCTATTGTGAATAGTGAGGCAAATAATTTTTATCTCTCTTTATGATGTAAAGCATTTCCTCTTCTTGATTTCATTTTTTCAAAGCATATATGGCCATTCAATATATCAAAAGTGAAATTTAAGGAAAAGTATCCCCTACATGTAGATAATATGGAAGATTTAAAAAAAATAACCATATGGATTTTAATTTGGCACAAATACCATGTATTTCTATACAGGGTAAGTGAAGGTGTACACTTCTTAAGTTCACATCATTCTTCATGGTCTTATGACTTAGAATTAAACCTGAAATATCGCCTGCTGAGCTCCTTGTCCCACTTTTCTCCCACCTTCTGTATGAATAAAATCCCATTTTCCTTCTTTCATAATTCAAAGAAACTGACATATTTAATCAGAGATAATAGATTTTATTAGACCAAAGGCATGAGGAAAAATATCCAGGTGTTATTCCTCAACTGCAATTAATAAAGTTTCATGGTGGTTCAATTCATTAGGACAAATTAAGAGTCTGTAATAAATCCTTTAATTAACTTTCTAACTTTCAGCTTTTTTAAATGATTAATGTTGCTTGTACAAAGGAGTCTACTGTGGCAGGAATGACCAGAAACATAATAAGCAAATCCAATTATTATATTGTCAAATGAACCTGACTTCAAACTGGACTCAAAGGACCATTCTTAAAAAAATTACACAAAATAAGCTACTTAAATAAGTATCTGAGTCGTGTGGGAAAAAATATCCAATAGCTTAAACAAATTTCATGGATTTTTATACATGAAATATCCTGGCTGCCTATTTATTATATAGTGGTGTTTTCTTTGTTAAGGTCAATGTTAAACTTATTTTTTGTTGCATATAAATAGATTTATATTTAATAGAATAGATATAGTAATATCTGTATAGCATTAGATTTATAGACTTAAAATTGCCTAACCACTTCACCTAAATATATTAAATATTTTACCATTACTTTCTAGATAATTAAGAACTAAATTATTTAGATAAATTACCAACCTTCATTACTTTAAAGATACAATATTAAAGCTTTAAAAAAAAAAAAAAAAAAAAAAAAAAAAAGATATAACTTAGCTTTGTGAAAATAGCATAAAATTGTGATGTGTTTTTAGCATGGTTTTTATAAGACATTTATTTTCTTTCTGATGGTACAAGATAATATATAATTATTAATAGCATTCATCTTTACTGCTACATTTGAAAATATGTAAACCTTAGCACATAACTGGCATTCCATTTCTAACCCCTATAATGTTGATTAGAGAGTCTTGGGTTTTCTGTTACTAAAAAATTATTTTTAAGTTGCTGGCATTTCTTGTTTGTTATCTTATAACCGCACTTTCCTTTAAAAAATTAATATATCTTAGTGATTTGGCAGAAAGCATAGCTATACAAATACAATACAGCTATTTTACATTTAAATACTTTTCTTTTCTAAAAATAAATTTGATTAGATCTGTAAAATTCGGTTTATTTTAGATCCATAAGCATTTAACATATTATAGTAAAAAAGTTCACTATCACAAAACTGCATAAAAGAATGAACTCATACTCACGGAAATGTATGTAATGAGAAGGTTGTAATTCTCAGAAGGAGTTGGTCACCAAATACAGTAACAGAAACAAGGAAGGAATTCTGTCTTCAGGAAAACTGATTATTCTGAAAAATTAAATCTGCCAATCAAGTTAGTCCTTTGCATAGTAAAGCTGTTGATAATCTAAAATCTACCTAATACAATTAGTTTAAAAGTTTGTATAACCTCCGATGGCGGTAAGTGTTGCATATAAGTATAATAAACAATGCTTGTCTGCTTTAAAAGTCAGCAGAAAACTTACCTTTTCCATATAGCTTTTCTGGGCACACTTATTCATTCCCAGATGTAAGATGAACAGACCTCTCCTGACCTCCATTCACTGTCACCTTCATTACATAACTTTTATGTGTTACTGAGATACAGTAACCATTACATATTTGTATCTGGGATCCTAATTATTGTGTGACCTTACAGCTCTATTTCCTATAATTTTCACATTCCATATTAGTTTTTAAATGTATATTTATTCATTCCATAAATATTTCTATTATTTCTATTATGTATACACAAATATAAGTCTATATTTATATACATTTCCTTACATCAACCACATATAACAAACACCCCACTTTGGGAGGAAATGAGATGATTTAAAAGTAGCTACTACTTGTCTCAAAGAGTTTACTACCTGGGCAGGAAGTTGGGAATCAAATAGGTAATAACTGTGCCTTGTTGAACATTGTGCACGGGGAACATGTGAAGTAGTCAGGGTATTCAGAAGGCATCAGAAGTTTTTATACTGAGGCAAGTAGCAAAATAGGAGCATCCGATTTACATTTTACAAAGGAATAGAAGACGTTGGCCTTGTAGAAATATTAAAGAAGAAGGTACCAAGCAGATAAAACAGAAACGACCTGGGTCACTCCTATAATCCCAGCACTTTGGGAGGCCAAGGCTGGTGGGCCAAGGCTGGTGGATCACGAGGTCAGGCGACTGAGACCATCCTGGCTAACATGGTGAAAACCCGTCTCTACTAAAAATACAAAAAAATTAAAAATAAAAATAAAAAAACAAAAAAAAATTAGCCGGGCGTGATGGCGGCGCCTGTAGTCCCAGCTACTCATGGAGGCTGAGGCAGGAGAATGGCACGAACCCGGAAGGCGGAGCTTGCAGTGAGCCCAGATCATTGAACCACTGCACTCCAGCCTGGGCGACCGAGTGAGACTCCATCAAAAAAAAAAAAAAAAAAAGAAACAGAAACAGAAACGATCATAAGGATGGAAGTTTAAGGGGACAGAGAATAATTTGGCTTGAGAATGTAAGTCCTAGTAAAGGAAAGAATGACGGGATAGCATGCAGCAAGTGGGACTTAGTGAAAATGTTAAGCCTCTTAAGTATAAAGATAAGAAACTGGGACTCTGTTTGAGTCAAATGCTTTGTGTTCCACTGCTGACTCTTCGAAACTATAATTTTTGAAGGTTTAACTATAATTTTATATTTTCTGTAAGCTTCTGCACATTGTACTCATATACTTGGGATCCAGTGACTCCCACCTTCCTCTAGTGATGCAGTTAAAATTTTGGGAGTCATAAGTATACTGGATCCAATGTTTCTACACAGTATGAAGTCATGATAGTCAGGGTAAACCTTCAGTAGTTGGTATGCCTGCCAAAAATTTATCTAAATATACCTGGTCACTTTGCCCTACAAGTTCACTTAGAAATGTTGATAAAACAGGCTTTCTACAGAATGGTTATTTCCTTTTTAACTTGCACGAAACAAAATTTACTCTGGCAATCGACTCTTCACCTAGTATTTTGACATAAGTACCGAAACTAGAAAGTCAATGATGCACAGAAAGATTTCTGTTCCCCTTCAATAAAAATCTGGCATTATTTAATATTCAGGACCACAATTAAAAACCTCAAGTAGCCTTCCTCTGTAGTTCTTGTTTTCACTCTTCTTTCATTCAATGTTAAATGAGCAATTACTGCATACTAGATACTGTGTCAGATGACAGGACTGCCAAAAGGTGTATGTCCCTGACCTCAAGGACCTCTCCTTGGGTAGAGAGTACGCGCAATGAAATAGTGATAATAAATTGTGATAAGCACTACAGCAGGGTATTAAATATTAAATACTTGCTGAAAGCCCAAAGGAAATAGTTATTACTCCATGGGTTTGCTATTACTACTGAATGTCCATTGAATAATGTTTTAATAATCGTATTAATCAAGATAAAACAATACATGGATTCATATAAACTTCCTTTATCTCTGTGTTGGTAGGCAGCAGCAACATGTTTCACAACTATGTTGGTTTAAAGCCCTTTCTAGTAACTATAAAGTCAAGTAGAGAGTCAAAGGGAAACCTGTGTGCTATGCTTAGCCCCCAACTCCTCCTCTTTGTCAGTGAGATTATGCATCCCACGTGGTCTATTGCCTTAGATAACTAAACTGTGATGGACATGTCAATCAGACAAGAAAATTATTGGCTTATTAACAGCTTACTTTAAAAATTCTGACAGCCAGTCCCTATATTATTGGACACAGTAGTTTATGCAACATTTGCTAAGCATTTGCTGAAGATTTAATATAATTCATTATTTCAATGTCTAAGTCCTTATAAAGTCTAACTGAGAAATAGAAGTCCCAAAGCAATGAGAATTTTTATCATTCACCCTAGGTCAAAAACTGATCTTCGTAAAAATGGAATTCAAAATCTTCATTTCTCTATTAGAAAATGAAGTGAAACTCTGAAAACTTCTAATACCTTCCCCCAAATGTATCACCCTATGTTTTTCATCTTTGTATTAAGCTGGACAGAGATATTTAGCAGGACTATTATCGTTTGCTTTGCATACAAAGCACATTCCACTTGAATATGCTTATTCCAGTTGAGCAATCATTAGAGTTGGCAAATTCCTAACACTATGATTTTTGTTCTCATTGACTGTATTTGTGTGTCTCTAACACACCTTTCCATAGTTAGAAAGATAACAGAACCATAGAAGCTGACACACAGGCTTGGAATGATCCTTATCTCTCCTGTGGTAATACGATGCTGCTGCGTGACCAAGGCTCTGGGAACCTTACCTCAAACCCACATATCAACAAGATACTGGATCTTGAATAACAAATTAGGGGCCTGGGAGTGAAAAGCAGAGAAAGCACTCTTCAATAATACAAAATCACTCCTAGAGAGAGGCTTGTCCTCTGTGGGCACAATGATCTCCCTTTGGGTGCCCCTATAGACAATCGCCTTTGAATTTTGTGAAAAGTTTTAGCTATTTCTTCCAGAAGTCAAGTTCATTTCAGGAAGAGAGTTTATGATCTTCTCTGATTTTTCTGGTGACAGCTTTCTCCCTGTCAAGCTACTGGGGAAAATGGTGTCTAGAAATAGATAGGTTGCTATTCCGGGGTCTCCAAACCTTCCACTCTGTCCCTCTGAACTTAATGAGTCTGTATTCTTTCTTTTCAGCGATTCTGCTCTGTTCCCTAAAGCTGTTTCTGTGAACTTCCTTTTCCTTCCTATTTTGAGATGTTATGATTTAGGAGGTTAAAAATATAGAAAAAGTACTTTATGCAAAGGTTTATAATATTTTGTTAAGTTTCCCAGGCTGGTCAATTTATAAGAGGCAAGAATTTGTGCATGGAACTGCATGCTTAAGTCAAACCAAACCTAAACCCATCCAGCAGGGGGAAAATACTCCTCTATGGTTTCTAGCTTGACAGGATATAACTAATATGGTCAAATCTCTATGTGAGCAACCTAATTCTTTAATTAAACACTGATATAAATAAGCCCTTTAAAAGAAAAGTGACCACATTACAGATTAAAGCATTAAGACTTCTTGAATTTTCTTAATTGATGACTTCTCAAGCAGATACCATGTTTCTGTGGTAATCTAGCAATGTATGATCAGTTAGTCTTAATACATGCATGTCCTAATCCAAAATCAATTTATTTAACATATCAGATTCCTGAATATAACATCACCAATTTAGCTTCAACACAGTTTGCTTTAGACATGAACCCGTATCCTAAAAATAAGTTTGGGGTATGGAGAATATTTTGTTTATGAATCTTGTACCTGCTCATGGTCCTAAATGGACTGAAGTTCTAATGCGACATAATTTCTTTCATGTTATGTTGCATGTTGCCTAAATTATTTCACAAGGTGTTGTATAGGACAACCACACCAAATAACATTTTCTTGATACAAGATCCTCAGAAAGTATGCACAAGCAACTGATAGGCAACGTCAAGGCAAATAAAATATCCATGAGGAATATTTATTTGTAGTCACATGTGTAGCCTTTGATTTATGGTATACTAGAACCACTTTCAAGTGTTTTTTTTCTATGAAAGGACTTCATCCACACACACAGGACATTTCTACCTACTAGTCCTGGTTGTAGTTGGAATTGTTCCTGTTTCAGTGGATGGCCATTTTTAAAGCTTTTAAGGAATTGCTGGAAGAATAGCATTCTCTCAGAGATAGGGAGGGGGTGGAACAAGTATGGCTAGAAAAATTAAATCGATATCCTTGAGCATTTATCCTTGTGCTCTCTCCCTTTCTCCAATGACATGAATATCACATGGCATCTGTTATTTTTCACTGGGAATGTGAAGGTAAGAGATATGGTTTCAGAAAAATACTATTCCCAAAGGAAAGTACTGAAAAGCAATGTAAACCCAGCCATTAAGTGAACCCCAAACCCTATACATATAGGGGATTGGAATTAGAAGTTGTATGTGGGCTTGAAGTGAGGAGGGTTGCCCATAACATCCAATACATTGGCAAAACATTTCATGCCAATCGTGCCAAAGGAAAATGCAATGGGACATTGGCATTCAACATCTTTTAATGGACGTAAATAAAATACCAATTTTTCATTTTTACAATTTGTTTTTAATGGGACAGAAAGAGGAGATGAAAGATGAAAAATTGAGAAAATAAAGTGATTATTGAAGAAGCATCATCTTACTTTGGACAAATAAACATGAAACAGATGGCTTGGGTTAAGAGGTCATAGAAAAACAAATTTAAAGTCTTAAGGCCAAAGTGTTCATGGCAAAAGGCTTGTTGAGTTCTATAAGAATTCATAATCATATTAAGAGCTTTGAAAATCCTAAGGGACATCAGAGGCATACTTCAGTGACAGATCTCTCAGGTCATAAAATTAAGAAGAAAATGTCCCGACTGAAGCATTCTCAAGGAATTTCCAGATGCCTCGTCACTGTGTGTGCAGACGTTGGGGAAAGTGCTTCTGTTGTTACCTCCGGGGCATTTGGAATTTGGAGTCTGCTAGTGCAGGTGGAGGCCATCCTGAGAGTCAAATGATGAGGGTATGGTGATGGAGAGCAAAACTGGCCTGGAATAGTGGAAGCTTGAGGCCAGGAGCTACTGATTTCATAGTCCTTGGCTAGGGAATTGCTTTTGTCCATGTGCAATGGAACCACATTTTAGGTTTTCAGCTGGGAGGAGGCATTTTACATTCTCATGAAATTACCCTTCATGCAATGGGTAGAATTCATTGGAATGAGATAGGCTTGGAAGCTAAATGGCCAGCCCACAGATGATGGCTTGCTGGAAAAGGTGTCAGGAAAAGGTAGGGATATAAGACAGAGCAGGAAGAAGTAGGGATATAAGACAGTGCACTGGAATGACTTTTAGATAGAGGAAAGGAGGGAACAAGAGAATATAGAGGGAAAGTCTAGATATTAGATTGAGCTCCTGGGTGGATGGTATGAACCACTTGCTAAGAGGAGGGAGATATTGAGTGGTTGCAAATATCCGAAGACTAAAATCAAGGACTGGGTTTTGGACATACATGCTAACTAGATATGCCTATGGATAATAAAAAAAGAATAGCTAATATTCATCATGTTTTTCACTGCGTGCCAGTGAGAGTTTTCATCACTTTGAATTAAAATATTTTATTATGACAATAACTTTGCTATTGATATTGATATTACTATCTCCATTGTATATATGGGACAACTGAAGCCCAAAAATATTAAGTAAAAACAATCTAATGCCACATAACTAAGAAATGGCGAAGGTATAATTTTACTTGCTTACTCTGTCTCCTTATCTTTAAATACTTCATTTATACCACCAATGCTTATACTACATTATTTAGACAAGTGAGCAATTAGATAATTGCTTGAAATTCAGAAGAGAAGTCCGTACTGCATATAGACATTTAGGAGTCATTGTGAGAACAGTTTCAGTGGAGCTATGACAGCCATTGCAAAGAGAAAAAAAGAAATCACATTCCCTGAAAGGACTTTGGAGCTAGGAAGATTTAGTATTTTAGTCTGGTATTGGTGTTTACTTGTTTTCAAGATGGACTATTTTTTGGCATAGGGATGAGAAAAATTTAGGAGAAAAGAAGAAGCAGGTGATCCAGGAGAGAGAAAGAATAATCGAGGGAGTACACCACCACAAACAGCATGCAAATAGAGACAGAATTGAGGGTTTATTGGTAAAATTCAGGTCATATTGCTTTTAGTTTTTTTATGATGAAGGAGACAAGTTCATGAATTGAGAAAGCAGGGTAAAAAAGAGATGGTGTATGCATGTTCTCACTTATAAGTGGGAGCTGAACAATGTGAACACATAGACACAGGGAGGAGAACAACACACAGTGGGGGTAGGTAGAACATCAGGAAAAATAGCTAATGCATGCTGGGCTTAATACCTAGGTGATGGGTTGATAGGTGTAGCAAGTCACCATGGCACACGTTTCCCTATGTAACAAACCTACACATCCTGCACATGTACCCCAGAATTTAAAATGCAATACAATACAATAAGAGACATAGTGTGATATGTGATTGGTACACCAGACCTCTCTCTTGGTCCCAAATTCTCTCCTCAGGGATGTGGCTTCACAGATCTATTATAGCAGGTCACAACTCCATGAGATATCCATAGTGACAATATTGTGCTTGGCACAGTAAACACACACAGCCCCACCACCCCTCAGTATTACAGAATCTAACAATGGTGAGAAGCATAATGTTGTCAACCGTATAAAATACGAAACTAAAGTCAAGTAAATAATTTTTTAACAGATCATCAAATAACACTTTCAAAAGGATTGTGATTAACTGTTTAAACCATGCAACCCTGGGAAAGCAGGCTTTTCCTGAAGTGCTGAGTACAATACTGTTTAAAAAAATACAACGAGCTCATGCTAAGCACCCAGTCCCTCGTTTTACTCTCCTCGTCCTAAATATTTTTACCTAATGGATTAGAATCCAGAAGATTGGATCCATTAACTTTCCAGAGGGCTTCCTGGAGAAGTGCCTCTCCCCTCAGCAGTATTCTGTGAGGATAACTGTGTCAAACATACACGTTGTAATCTACATCCTTTTATTCTCTAAATTTTATCTAACTAGACTGGAATATTATTTGTGAGGAGCCACCTGTACCACCCACCATCCATAACTACATTCTAAATCATAAAAAATAGAGATCAACTTTCAAAATCTAACCAAGGTTTAGATGTCAAATTTAATTATCTTTATAAATCAGGAAGGTCTCTAGTCCATTCCTATAAGTACACCTGTATTCAGACAAGCATAGCACTGCTGTTTCTTTGGGAAATGGCAATGTCCAGTTTAGTAATTGCCTGATATATGTGCATTCCATGTAAAAATATGTTTATTATAATTGTTTATCAAAAAGTGTCATGATAATCAAACTTGGAAAATGCACATAGAATTGATTATCTGGTTTTAAAAGAAAGCAAACAAATAACAAGTAGTTCTAATTCTTGAAGAATTGAATAGCTTATAAATGATGCATATGCCAAATATTTTTTCATTCCTTTATACCTCTATTTGTTCAAGAATGTCTTGATGGATAATCAACAACATTCAAGAATATTTTGTTGAACATATTTCGTGGCTAGCTCTTATTACTTTAATAAATGAGTAAGAGTCATTAAATAATTACTTATTTCAAGAATAGTTGGTTGAACATTGTTACAAGACATTTATTTTGTGAGCAGTTTTTGTACAATTTATATTTCCAAAATGAATCAGGCAAAAATCTGCCTTCAGAAATTAATTGCAATGATAAGAGATGCTCACAAATAACGTTAGTAATAGTCAAATAACTTTAATAGTAGTCGAAATAAGAAGCATTTCTATTATTGTATCTCTGTTTTGTTTGCTTGTTTTCTATTATAACTAATTCTTTGAACTCTAAGTCAGAGGACTTACCCTGGTTCCAGCTTCCTCAGAGTTTAAACGTTACTGAAGAGACAATTTCTGCCTATATATTTAATTCTGACCCAGTTTTTAAGAGCTATCCTGTAATATCCAGAGGGTACTTTAGTTGTTATTATTTACCTTCTTAGAGTAGTAATCAATGAATTAACCCTCTTAGACCTATTTTGTTTCTGTGCAAAAACAGCAGAAAATGGACTTTTCCTTGATCTTATGATCAAGTCTCTAGTATATAGCTCCAATATCTGGATTCCCGCTTTATTTTTAAGTCCTTGATTCCTTTTCTTCTTATCTTTCTGTATTTTATGCAATCCTCTAACTATGGGTAAATCAAACTGTGATTTCTATTCCCACCTTTAGACGGCTGACCCTTTTTCAAGGAAATCACTCAGCCTTCCAATTCGTGCCACTGCTACTCGATGAGGCATGGCGTTTGGGGGAAGGTCATGCTGCAGCTCAACAGTTTTGTTTTATGTCCTGGCTCGATATCTGCCATTTTCCGTATCACTGATGACAACCCAGACCTCTCCTCCTCAAAGGACCTAACCATCCACCACCTCTTCCTCTTAGCCAGCGATCTTCCCTTGTGTTAGAAACGCTCCAAACCCCTCCCCATTTTTTAAGGATGAACAGTCTCAGAGAGAAAATAAAAACTATAATTAAGGAAACTCTCCTAAAATCTCCCCCGCCCCACATACATGCTTTGGCTTCTCCACTTATTCTGAACTCTGTTCATCTTGGTACAATGTGTTCTTACTTCTCTACCAAGTTAATCTATTTGCATGTTTCTTTTCCTTCTGTCTCCTCTGCAACCGTACTCCATCAATGTCCTCAACTTCCTCCTGTGCCACACCTCCGTAAGTATCTCTCATCCTTAAATCAAACTCTCTTAAATTTGTGTTGCTTTTAGCCACGTCTCTGACCAATTCCTACACAATCTTTCAACTCTCAAAGTAGGGACATCTCCCCCAAAAGTGTCATCCAATGTCTTCTCTATGCTGTCTCTAGAAACACTCTACGCCTGCTCTCTTCCCCACCAATTTTCCAATACTACCTAGTCTGGCCCTGTTACATTGAAATGATCAGTTTATGTAGCTGTAGCCTCAAAAAGACCATGATGGATCAGAGAAGGCGACTCTGTCATGCTCGTTACTGTGTAATGTTTCAGTCCAGGGCACTGTATGTGAGAGGGAGCTAGTTTCATGATCATTGAATTGAAGGATATAACTCCATGTGATTTTTTCTTTTCTTTTTTTTTTTTTTTTTGACAGAGTTTCGCTCTTGTTGCCCAGGCTGGAGTGCAGTGGTGTGATCTTGGTTCACTGCAACTTCCGCCTCCCGGGTTCAAGAGATTCTCCTGTCTCAGCCTCCTGAGTAGCTGGGATTACAGGTACCTGCCACCATGCCCGGAAAATTTTTGTGCAGGGTTTCATCATGTTGGCCAGGCTGGTCTTGAACTTCTGACCTCGTGATCTGCCCGCCTCAGCCTCCCAAAGTGCTGGGATTACAGGCATGAGCCACCATGCCTGGCCTCTATGTGCTTTTGAAATTGTCCCAAATGCCCATGCTAATACAAAATGAAACGTCTTGTCCTCTGCGTTAGTCCCGGTTTGCAACGTTACGTCCAACATGGAGGGTAATATTTATCAAGGGAAGCAGACATAACGTAACAGGAGATAGTAACTGAATTTTTATTAATTAAGGGGAAAAGTGAAGAGGATGAGAAAAAATGGTACAAAGCCACATATCTGAGAAGTGCAGAGGTCACAGTTGAGAATTATTTTGTAAGACGAAATGTTGGAGAGACAAGAACTTAATCAAATGAAGACGCTGAATCAGATAGATCCAGTCAAACACCAAGATGATTGACAATTGGAGTATGTTTGGGGTCCAGTTAGATGAATGACCGTGAAAGGCGACCTTAAGCTGGAAATGCTTGTGCTAGATGGGTTGTCTCCTTATTTTTTTGTGTGTGAGTGCTGCTACCATTTACCTAGCTCCCCCAATGAGAAGGTCATGCAATATGAGTTCTCCATTTTTCCACCTGCCTTCTTATATCCAATCAATTATTACATCCTATGAACTCTCTCTCACTTGTCAATATTCTTCTCTAGCCCACTCTGCTGCTTCAGGTCAGACACGTGTCTTATTATGACCACACAATAAACTCTCTCCCCCTTTAGCTAATTCTTCCTACTCCTTCCAGAGTGGTCTTTCTGATACACAAATACAATTGTGCTAAAAAAAAAAAAAAAAAAAAAAAGAAATCCAGAGGCTCCCTAAAACATGTCTATTTTTCAGGTCTAGGCCACTCAGATTACCCTCTGTCACCATCTAAATCGCCAGTGGCCATCATTTCAGTTGCTATTTTTATTCTGTGGCTTTACAGTTCTCTTGAATGGAAAATGTCCCAAAGAAATAGCACGAGTTGGCACAACATTCCCCAACTGATTCATTATTAATTAATTCAGGGGAAATAAGAAATACTCCAACGTCGGTCGGGCACAGTGGCTCAGGCCTGTAATCCCAGCACTTTGGGAGGCCGAAGCAGGCGGATCACGAGGTCAGGAGATCAAGACCATCCTGGCTAACATGGTGAAACTCCGTCTCTACTAAAAATACAAAAAATTAGCTGAGCGTGGTGGCGGGCGCCTGTAGTCCCAGCTACTCGGGAGGCTGAGGCAGGAGAATGGCGTGAACCCGGGAGGCAGAGCTTGCAGTGAGCCGAGATCACGCCACTGCACTCCAGCCTGGGCGACAGAGCGAGACTCCGTCTCACATAAATAAATAAATAAATAAATAAATAAATAAATAAAGTCTCCAATGTCTTCGCTGCATTCTCGTTTCCAAAATGTCTGTGTAATGTTTTTGATGCTAAATACTTGCTTAGTCAGTTCTTACGCTTTTGGCGATGTTTAGTGGAGGGACAGACAGCCTGTAGCACAAGATGAAAGTCTTTTCCAAACTGTTCTCAAAAACATGCCAAAAAAGGGAGAGAGAAATAGTCTATTAAAATAATATAGTATGGTCCTATTTAGGCAACAGTATTAATATTGTAGAGAGAAGCTAACTGGGAGTGAGGATAGATAAACACACTGGATCAAAATCAGAGTAGTATTTGGGAATAGACTTTTTAAAATATATATTCATAGAGTTATTTTTACTTCTGAAAGTAGCATGTGGAATTAATCATTTGAATCATCGTGACTAAGAGGAGAATAATCACAAATAGAGAGTAAGTTGTTTCTTAGATGAGTCTCCTTTAGCCCTTTTTGGGAAGTTAAGGGAAAACTTTTCATAGCTGCAATGTAATAGAGTACATCTGGATTGGTAAATGCTAGATAATCAGGATTGAAAATCTGACATACAAAATAGGCTGGTTTAACTCCTCAATTAATGGCTATAGATATCATATGTGACCTACTATCTGAGGCATTAACACTTGACATGGGATCCACTCACATGAAACCAAATCTCTGACCCTTATTTCTGGGGTAACAGAAGCTGTAGGAACTTGTAATGGTGTGTAAACTCAGTATTTTTTTTTTTTTTTTTTTTTGAGATGGAGTCTCGCTCTGTAGCCCAGGCTGGAGTGCAGTGGCCGGATCTCAGCTCACTGCAAGCTCCGCCTCCCGGGTTCCCGCCATTCTCCTGCCTCAGCCTCCCGAGTAGCTGGGACTACAGGCGCCCGCCACCTCGCCCGGCTAGTTTTTTGTATTTTTAGTAGAGACGGGGTTTCACCGTATTAGCCAGGATGGTCTCGATCTCCTGACCTCGTGATCCACCCGTCTCGGCCTCCCAAAGTGCTGGGATTACAGGCTTGAGCCACCGCGCCCGGCAACTCAGTATTTTTTAAAAGGAGAAATAATTAAAAGAAATATTCTAGTAGTGCCACATTTCAACTTTGCACGCATTTTTTAAATGTAAAAAGTTTCCAACATCATTTCTATGCTGGGTGTCTGATGTGTTTGTGAGTAAAGACTGCCTTTGTCTTTTTCATTCTTTCTTTTTAAAGCAATAAACTTCCACATTTTGAAGCTACCAGTGAGTCCTTAGTGTCCTGTATCTCACGTAGGGATTTCCCCAGTGAAAGATAATCTATTTCAAAGGCTTTTTATTCTGTGGAAATACATTTTATTGTTGATAAGGACAATTATAAAATAATTCTGAAGAGTATTCTTTATAAGAAATGTGGTACTTTAGCTAAACCACAGCCATGAATTAGATTTAGTTTTGTGAGTTAAAACACAGACCCAGTTGAACTGTTTTACCTACTTGTTAGTGACAGAGAGCCATCCAGTCTATAGACAACAGGAAATATCAATCACTAGATGCACATAGATTTTTTTCTATAACATCAAACATTAAATTTAGTACCGTATTTTGATCAATTTATTTAGGATATCTCATTTCTACAAATGCTGAGAAACAATATGCAAATTAATATCTTAGTATTTGATTTAAAAAATTTATGTTGGAAGGTTGGTATTAATTTTCTATCCAAAAATTCTGCTTTGCGAACAATTTTGCTTCTTATGAAACAGTAAATTTTGGAGATCCCCTTTAAAAGACCAATGGTCTGAAGAAGATTGAAAGACTTAAAAAACTGCTTTTCAAATTGGGGGGGGAAATGTAGGCTTTAAAAACTGGGAAAAAAAAGTTTTTTGCTTTTTTTTTTTTTTTTTTGCATCTGAACTCTGCTCTAAATTTCTACTATAGAGTTATATCAGGTATTATGACTCAGGGTAAATGTTTATCTCTCTCATAAGCCTTTTTGGCAAAAATCCAGCATCAGATTCCATACGAAAACAGAGAAGGAAATGTGCATATAGAGGGCTGGGGAGATTGTATTTGTTTGACGTAGCCTCAATTAGAACCATAGGTAAAGATGGTAAAGTTTTGTAATGATTTTGTGACAAACTTCCCATGTGTTATGCGCATTAAGAAAAAATAGAGCTTGACTTAATATGAATTTTTTCATGTGGCAGTCGTGTCCAATCTAAACATTTCTGAGTATTAACTTTGGTTAAACATTGTAACATTTTTTTTTAATGTAAATGAATGAGAAAAACAGAACTTTAATGTTGTGGGTGGATATCTCTATCCGTCTTTCTTTGTTAAAGTTCCAAATGCTAGTATAATAAAAAATATTCATTTGCCAAAAGGGACCACTGTGGTAAGTACAAAAAGACATTAGTCTTTGGTGAGAAACAAGCCAGAAGGCACAGGATTGGCTTTTTGGGTGAAAAGGGACAAATCTTCATCTATTTTTTTCTGTCTAAGTGTTCCAATGACAAATTTTACATGATGATTAATTTTCAGAGAGGTCTGGTAATCTTTTTTCCCATGCTTTTTCTCCCTATAGTGTATTTCATAACGTATTTTTAAACCTGAAATTATAGTGGGATTCATTCTAAATTCATTTATTTTTGTATTGAACATGAAATTGCCATGCATTTATTAGACCTATGTTGAGATAGATCAAATAAGATAAGTTTTGCAAATGTTTTTCATTAATAATTAAATTTTAATAAAATTGAAGATGTAAACTAGCAGGAATTATAACATTGATCTGCCTTTTACGTTTATAAACTAATTAGGTGTTGCAAAACTTCAAAGTCCATAGTACATTTGTTAATTTAAGTAGTGTATTCTCTTTTTTTCTCCCTCATCCCCTCGAGCATTTATCCTTTGTGTTACAAACAATCCAGTTACACTATTTTAGTGATTTTTAAATGTACAATTAAATTATTATTAACTAAAGTCCCACCGTTTGACTCTCAAGTACTGGGTCTTATTCATTCTTTTTTTTTTTTTTTTCCTTGAGATGGAGTCTCACTCTGTCATCCAGACTGGAGTGCAGTGGCACGATCTCAGCTCACTGCAACCTCCGCCTTCCAGGTTTAAGCAATTCTCCTACTTCAGCCTCCTGAGTAGCTGGGATTACAGGCACCCACCACCACACTGGCTAATTTTTGTGTTTTTAGTAGAGACGGGGTTTCACCATGCCGGTCAGGCTGGTCTAGACCTCCTGACCTCGTAATCCGCCCGCCTCGGCCTCCCAAAGTGCTGGGATTATAGGCGTGAGCCAGGGCGCCCGGCCTTATCCATTCTTTCTAACAATTTTTTTTTTTTTTGGTACTCATTAACCATTTCCATCTCTCTGCCCCCAACCCATCACTACCCTTCCCAGCCTCTGATAACCATCATACAACTCCCTATCTTCATGTGTTCAATTATTTTGATTTTTAGATCCCACAAATAAGTGAGAACATGTGACATTTGTCTTTCCATGCCTGGCTTATTTCACTTAACATAATGTCTTCCAGTTCCATCCACGTTGTTGAAAACGGCAGGACCTCATTCTCTTTTATAGCTGGATAGTACCCCAATTGTGTATAAGTACTGCATTTTTTGGCGGGGAGGAGGTGCTTTAATGAAAATTTTGTTTCATTTTTTTCAATTTCTGTGTCTGTGTGTTGGGTTACAATGTAAAATATATTTCTTACATTGAGTCTCAGTAAAACAAAATAAAAACTATTTGAAAGCCACTATGTTAAAAGATGGAAAAGAGTTCATGGAGACAAACAAGCGAGGATAATGACTATATTTTTGGCAAAGGCGGAGGTCGAAAGATGGAAACGTGTTGAAGGACAGAGTAGCTTACTATCTGGATGAGAGATGTCAATAGAGGAGTGAGATAAGGCTGTAAAAAGGAAGATGAGGTGAGGAAAGTGGGAAAATATAGAGGACTTGAAATCCAAGTCAAAGATTACAGGTTTTATTCTAACATGTAGAAAGGCATTGTAGATTTTCGGACAGGGAAGGAACAATAACAGAGTTACAATACTGCATTTTCTTTATGCATTCATCTGTTGATGAACACTTAAGTGGTTTCCAAATCTTAGCTATTGTGGACAGTGCTGCAACAAGCGTGGGAGTGCAGGTATCTCTTTGATATACTGATTTCCTTTCTTTTGGATACATACCCAGCAATGGGATTAGTAGGTTGGATGGTAGCTCCATTTTTAGTTGTTTGAGCAACCTCCAAACTGTTCTCCGTAGTGATTGTACTAATTTATATTCCTATCAACAGTACACAAGAGTTCTCTTTTCTTCACATCCCCACCAGCATTTGTTAGTTGCCTGTGCTTGTGGGATATGACTCAAAAAATTTTTGCCTGGACCAATGTCCTGGAGAGTTTTCCCAGTCTTTTCTTGTAGTAGTTTTGTAGTTTGAAATATTAGATTTAAGTCTATAGTACATTTTGATTTTATTTTTGTGTAAGGTGAAAGATAAGGGTCAAGTTTCATTCTTCTACATATGGACATCCAGTTTTCCCAGCACCACATGATTTAGTTTCTTGCTTTTTATGTTTCGTGTATTCATTGTATGTTTTCTCATTTGAGGGTACTATGAGATGTGCAAATACTACCTTATAACCCATTATTTTAAACTGAAGACAACTTAACTTTGCATAAACAAAGAAACATGCAAAAAGAAAAATAATAAAACCTCTACAACATTGTCCCCGCTTTTTAACTTTTTAATTGATTCTCTTTATATCTTATTTTACAATCTATGTCTTGAAAAGTTATTGTAGTTATTACTTTTGATTTGTTCATCATTTAATCTTTCTGTTCACGTCAAGAGTAGTTTACACACCACAATTGTTATACTATTCACACACAATGTTATACTATTCTAAGTTTTTCTGTATGTTACTTTTACCAGTGAATTTTATGTCTTCAGATGATTTCTTCTTGCTCATAAACATCCTTTCTTTCAGATTAAATATCTCTCTTGAGCATTTCTTGTAGGACAGATCTGGTGCCAATGAAATCCCTCAGCTTTTGTTTGTCTGAGGAAGGTCTTTATTTCTTCTCTATGCCTAAAGGATATTTTTGTGCTCTCACTCCCCAAAGTGAGCAGATTCTCTCATGTGTTGCAAGTCCACTGCCAGAGGATGTGGAAGGGGTGGCATTGGCAATTCAAGACTGTTTCTCCACCTTTTCCCATGCCTCTTTTGGTGATACAAAGTTAAAACCCAGTTGTGTGATTGCTCACCTGATTCTCAGTTCTTGTAATGGTCCTTTTCTGTGTGCAGATAGTTGTTAAAATTTGGTGTTCCAGTTCGAGGAGGGGGATCATAGGTGTAGACTTCTCTTCCGCCATCTTCTCCATCATCCCTAGGCAATGTATTTTCATTTAAAATACACCAAAGGATTTGTCATATAATCCATGACTTGACTTGTGTGATGGACATAGTTGAAACATAAATGTGTGCAATAACTGTGGGAAGGGGTGTTGAAAATTGGGACTGAGCTCTAAATGAAGCGGTTATGATTTATAGAATGTGACTTGCTGAAGCTACATGGCATTTTTTTTATAAGCCCAAACCATGATAACTGTAGTAACTGTGGTTACCATAGTTTTAGTTAGATTATAAACAAAGAAAAGTACTAACTGATGAATAAACTTGGTACTCTCGATGAACAGTTTGACCCAATTTTTTGTTATTTTCAGAACATGCTTAACTGACTTTCTGGTTAATAACTGGTAATGCTTTTGCAGGCACAAAATGTTATAAGATACACTATTAGGAATAATTTGAAATATGAAGAAACAAGGAAGATAAGTAAGTGTTGGAGAGAGGATTTTGATTCCATTTTAGAGATAAGAAGTTTCAGGCAATGGTGAGATACGTAAGTTGAGATGTCAGGTCAGCAGTTAGACATGTAAGTGTGCTTAAACATATATGTATTTAATTTAATATGAATGATTGGTTTCATTCAATTTGTTATAAAATTGAAAGGTTGCCTCTATCTTCCTTTCATCAGTTCATCTTGCATATTTGTAAAATTATTAACTCTTCATCATATAACTCTGAAGAGTGGAAATGATTATACCTTCCACTAATATGATGAGAATGATTGAGTTGATGAATGATCTATTATGGCTTACAGTAAGAACACGGTAAATTCAAATTATTTAAAATTATTTGGAAATTAGAGCATCTCTTTCATGCTATTATAATATGCTTAGTAAATAAATAAATACAGTGATAAATGAACTAAATATATTTAATGATTATTAATCAGATTGGCTCTAATCTTGCTATTTGTTCTCTACTTGCCTCATTTATTCTTCATTCCCTCTATTCTCTTCTTTAGTTTTTTGGATTAATCAATTATGATTTCATTTTATCTCCTTTATTGGCTTATCAGCTATAGCCTTTTGTAGCATTTTTTTGTCATTACAGTATATAGCCTTAGTTTATCACAATTTGACTTTAAGAATATTATACCACCTTTTATATATAGTAACCTTGTAAGAGTAAACTATATTTGTTCCTTCCTAGTGCTTACGAAATTGTTGTAATTCACTTGGTTCCTACATGTTATATATCTCACACATATCTATTTTTGTTTTAAGCAGTCAGTTATATATCAAAGGGATTAAAAATAAGGAAAAGTATTAAACTTACTTACGTATTTACCATTTTCAGTGAACTTAATTCCTTTGTGTAGATTGAGGTTTGTAGTGCAAGTCATCCAGTAATAGATTTTTCAGTTCTTATATGTCTGAAAAAATATTCAACCTTTGTGTTTGAAAAACATTTCACTGGGCATATAATTCTAGTTTTACATTTTTTTCTTAAAATACTGAAATATATAATTCCATCTCTTATTGTTTACTGGTTTTCATCGACAACTGTTCTCTTCATCACTGATTGTAATTTTTCATGACGCCCTTCAATCTAATTTTCTTATGCTTCCTGTGTTTGAGGTTCATTGAGCTTCTTGTATCTTTGAGTTTATACTCTTCATTAACCTTTTAAATATTTGGTCATTAGTTTTTCAAATATATTTTTATGTTCACATTATCTCTCCTCTGTTTCAGAGACTCCAAATACATGTGCATTCAATCACTTGAAGCTGTCACCCAGTTTTCTGAGGTTGTGTATTTTAGTATATTTTCTCTGTGTTTTGAGTAGTTTCTATTGCCATGTCTTCAGGTTCACAAATATTTTCTTCTGTGGCATCTAATCAGCTGTTAATCCCATCCATATTAATTCCCTATCACCACCATATCATATGGCTGTAAATTTAGTGACTTAAGACAAATTTATAATCTTACTGTTCTGGACCTCAGCCGTCTAACAGGCATCTTATTGGGCTAGCATCAAGTTGTTGGCCAGGCTGCGATACTTTTGGAGGGCTTTAGGAGGGAATTGTTTTCTTGCCTTTTTCATCTTCTAAAGACCACCCACATTTTTTGACTTGAGACCGCTTTCCTCTTCTTTTTTTTTTTTTTTTTTTTTCCAGACAGATTCTCACTCTTATCACCCAGGCTTGAGTGCAACAGTGGGATCATGGCCCACTCCAACCTCTGCCTCCTGGGTTCAAGCTATTTTCCTGCCTCAGCTTCCCGAGTAGCTGGGATTACAGGTGCCTGCCACCACGCCTAGGTAATTTTGTATTTTTAGTAGAGATGAGGTTTCACCATGTTGCCCAGGCTAGTCTTGAACTCTTGACCTCAGGTAATTCGTCCACCTCAGTCTCCCAAAGTGCTGGGATTACAGGTGTGAGCCACCGCACCTGGCCCCTGCCTTCTTCTTGAAAGACGATCATAAAGTTACCCTCTGATCCAACTCTCTGTGTCACGTTGAAGAAAGAAAGAGAGAAAGAGAGAGAGAAAGAAAGATGAAAGAGAGAGAAAGAAAGAGGAAAGAGGAAAGAAAGAAAGAAAGAAAGAAAGAAAGAAAGAAAGAAAGAAAGAAAGAAAGAAAGAAAGAAAGAAAATAGCGAAAGAAAAAAGTCTGTTTCTCTACCTGCCTTTTTGACTTTTAAGAAAGAGAGTAGAGAGAAAGAAAGACCTGTTTCTCCACCTCCCTCTTTGACTTTTAAGTACAGTTGTGATCACATTGGACCCACCCAAATAATTGTGGAGAATATTCCCATTTCAAAGGCTTTAACTTAATCACATCTGCAAAGTTTCTTATACCATGTACAGTAACATATTCACAATTTCTGGTATTAGAATATGGCCCTCTTTGGGGAGCCATTGTTTGGCGTGCCACACCATTGGATATGTTTCGTAATATGTGAATTTAATCTCTACAGGTTTGATTTGGACTTTATCTTCTGCATCTCTACTGAAACATGCTCAGTCTTTCCTCTGCCTTCTTAAACATGTGGAGTACAGTTACGATAACTGTTTTCATGTCCTTGTTTACTATCATCTGTGTCATGTCTGGTTCTCTTTTTGTTGACTGATTTTTATTTTCAGGTTGAGCAATAATTTTTGTTTTTTTAACACCTAGTATTTTTGATTGAATGCCATAAGTTGTGAATTTTACTTTATTCAATGCTGGATATATGTGTATTTTTTTAATTATTGAGCTTTCTTCTGGAAATGGATAAGTCAATTGGAAACAATTTGAAACTTTTGAGACTTGCCTTTAACCTTTTTAAAGTTATCAGAGAAGCCTTATTCTAGAGGTAAATCTCCTTCTCTACTGAGGCAAGATGCTACTAAGTACTCTAACTAATGTCCTTTGAATTACAAAATTTGTCATTCTAGATGAGGGGAAAAAATTATATGTGTTGTTTTTGGTGTCTTTTCTTTTCTTTTCTTTTCTTTTCTTTTTTTCTTCCCAGCCTTGGGTAGACCCCTCCCTGCTACCCATGGCTATAAATCACTGTAATGTGATTAAGTTAAAGCCCTTGCATGCCCTTCTCAGTACTCAGCCAAAGGCTTACAAGAGATCCTCTAGATGTCTGGAGTGCCCTTGCTGTGTGGCCCCTCTTCTCTTCACCACTCAGCCCTGAACACTCTGGTTGCCTTGGCCTCCATAAATTCCTAATTCCATCTCTCCAACTCAGGGAGACCTTTAGGCTCACTTGAACTCCTCCTCTCTGACTCTGGTCTGGGAAATCTCACCAGACAATAAATGGTGGATCATCTTAGTGCTTGACTTACTTGTTCCACCCTCTCAAAAATCACTGCTTTGTGCTGTCAAATATCCAATGTCTAAAAAAAGTTTTTCTATATATTTTATCTGTTTCTGATTTCCCATTGTTTATTGTTTTAGGCTGAGGGATAAATTCAATCTCTGTTATCCCATCATGATTGAAACTATGAGTCTTTCTATTCTTTCATTCCAATATGAGAGCTGATTTTCAACAAAATTGATGCATTACATCCTAGGAACCCTCCAAGAAAAGGGACTGGGGCGGTGTACTATTTGGTGTCTTGGGAGGATTTTATTCTCTACGTAGTATATCTTTAATAACTTTGTAATTGGTACAGATTTATTACAAAGATTCCAAATTCAAACTTTAGAAGGAAGGCCTGTCAGGAGGATTATAGCATGGAGAGTGACATGTGAAATGGAAGTATATGGAAGTATTCACACTAGAAGTGTTTGGATGCTGTTGCTTTAAAGGGAAACAGTGCAATTGACCTGGTTGGCACCGGGGAAACAGGAAGAAGGGCTGCTGGGAGACCAGATCCAGAGAGCTGGGAATTAGGACAGCTGCTCTTTTTGTTTAAGCTGCCACTGGCCTTGCCAACACATGGGAGCCTCTCGCAAATCATGCAAATTTCAGGGTCTTTATGATGCCACCTTTGATTCATGCAGGCGAAGCAAAGGAGAGAAAACACTTAGGTGTCAGTGCGTGTGTG
The DNA here is from genome assembly GCF_003255815.1 of Theropithecus gelada. Classification (NCBI taxonomy): domain Eukaryota; kingdom Metazoa; phylum Chordata; class Mammalia; order Primates; family Cercopithecidae; genus Theropithecus; species Theropithecus gelada. The sequence continues at coordinate 9,118,993 of NC_037677.1, read as the reverse complement.
CTTCCATAAACACACCCAGAGACACATGTGTGCACTCCATTGCAAGATTTGGCCAGGATTCCCTAGCTGCTAAGTCATGTGAAAAGAGGTGTGAAAGGAGAGCAGAGCTGCTCTCACACCACTGAGCCCGATGGCCTGAGGGAAGTGGACAGTTTGAATTTCCCCGGGAGAATTAGGGCAATGTATCACCTAGAATGACCAGCTGCTCTGCGCTATTCAGGGACCCTGGAGATCTGCTCTTAAGGCATGCATTTCTCTGACTTTGCCAACACTCATTGGTTTCCCTTTTTTAAATGCCAACGGCACTCACATTATGTCCCACACGATTTAGCACACAATTGCCTCGTTTATAGTTATTTATTTATTTATTTTTAGCTGTTTCCTGTTGAGAAGTGTTGTCACTTCAATCAAATGGAATGCTTCATGAGGAGAGGACTTCCGTGTGATACCTTTATTGCACCATAGCAGCCCGACTGCCCCCGATCTTGGGTGATCCCTCTATGAAACTAGATTATTGGTTATGGTCCAATAGGTAAAGCTTCGATTGGTTTGCTAGAGAAGCCACAGTTATTTGTTTAAAAATGATTTTTAATGATTTTTAAAAAAATTAATAGACATTTAATTATTTGGCAAAATATCAGGGAATGAAATAGAATAAATAGGCTTGTGAATAGCGTTTCAATAAAATAAAAGTTTCATAATTCTACTGCTTATTTGTACATTTTAACCAATTTGTACACAAGTGTCATACTGGCAGATTTGATGGCCTCAGCAATGGGAAGGTGGTATTCTATAAGGTATTTATGTTCAATTCTTTGCTTGCTTTAATGTGATTATTATAGACAATAACACTTACATCATTTTGATCTTTAATGTTACAGTTTTCAGACTTTACTCTTTTCATTTGCATTTGACGATACAACATATCATAATGGTGACAATGAAAATATATTTAAGAAATGTAAACAACAACTCAGAAAAGGCATTGAAAACACTAACTGAGGCCGGGCACAGTGGCTCACGCCTGTAACCCCAGCACTTTGGAAGGCTGAGGCGGGTGGATCACGAGGTCAGGAGATCGAGACCATCCTGACTAACACAGGGAAACCCCGTCTCTACTAAAAAAATACAAAAAAATTAGCCAGGTGTGGTGGCGGCTGCCTGTAGTCCCAGCTACTTGGGAGGCTGAGGCAGGAGAATGGCATAAACCCTGGAGGCAGAGCTTGCAGTGAGCCGAGATTGCACCACTGCACTCCAGCCTGGGCGACAGAGCAAGACTCCATCTCAAACAAACAAACAAACAAACAAACAAAAAAACAAAAAGAAAAAACCCAAAACATTAACTGAAGTAAACCTTACCTGTTGATAGCCTATTAGCTAGGATTAACTAATCAATTTTCTTGGCTCATGAGGAACATTTCAATATGTGAGTTATTAAGAGATTTCTTCTTCAAGAGGGCAGATAAGACACATTTGTACATCTTGATGTATTCTGTGAATTCCATTAGATTGATCATGAAGAAATAAAGGAATAAAATAAGTACAGAAGACAACTGGGAAAAAAGCTTAAGTAGCATTTCCAGTAATATGATGAAACACACACACACATACACACATGAGAAAGACCAACAGAAAGAGAACAAATGCTGTGAAAAGGGAGTTCATAGAGATTAAAAGTAAACTGCCAAATAAAAGCTTCACTATCGACTTGGAAGATAAACACAAGAAGTGAGGATATGAAGCACAGTCTGAAACTACAAGGTGAAACATAAAAGACATAAATGTTCTCTTTGTCTATCACCAGGAAATCCAGTGTTAGGTTACTAGGAATTCGAAGAAGAAAACAGAGAAAATGGATGGAAAACATATCGATGAAATAATATATACTATTCAGTATAAATGACACTAAAAAATTGAATTGCAAAGGGCCACTGACTGCCGTCTCCTACAGACTAAATAGCTCCATATCAAGACATGGTACTGAGAACCAACTGGTAGACCACTGAGAAGGTCGATGGTGTGGAGTGATACGTCATAATATATTTTATCGTAAGATGAGAAATAAATGTGTAGAGAAATAAAGGTCTATACTCAAATATTACATAAGCCAAAAAGTCAATTCTAATAATGAGCATCAAAATGGTAATGTAAATAAATATTTGTGATCCTTTTACTTCAATGAAAAATACCCACCTTTACCTGAAATCATGATGAATAGTTTATATAGAACTTTAAACATTTAGAGATGTATACTCAACAAATTAATTGTTCTTATCATTTCTCATTCTGAAACACTAAGGTTTTCCTACATACATGTCATTTGTAATAATGAAAAACTTCTTTAAATATGTTATATGCTATACATGTTATATAGTATATATGTAGATATATAGACATAGTGCACTATATAATGCATTGGTATATATATTATATATAGTGCACTATGTCTATATATCTGTATCTATAGTGCATTTTAGATACATACATATTGCATTGAGAAGCTCAGTTTTTCATCTGTAAAATGGGCAGAATAATGGTACTAATCTTATATGATGACGCTTAGAATTAGACGCACCAATACATACAAAAATGGGGCAAGGCCTGGCATTGAGTTATTGTTTAGTAAGGGTTAGGTATTATTTTTCGAACATTGCAAGAAAGCCAATATTTTTCTATTTCAGAGGATATGGTGGTTGTGAAAAACACAACTTTAAAGTATAAAAACAGAAATAAAATATGTGAAAACATCCAGAGGAAGGCTGGAGTCATGTAGGACAGAATGGTTTTACCTTTTCATTTAAGACCTTTTGAACTATTTAATTTTTAACCATATTCATATATAGGTAAAATTACTTCCTTGAAAATCGTTCCCATTGAATGCGTTTGTTTATGCTGGATCTCTTAGTGTGCCTGTACATAGTAAGCATTGAGTAAATATTTGTAGATTATGAGAAAATAATCTGTAGAATCTTAATTATCTATCTTACTCTCTCACCATTGACTTTGAAAATACATTTCTACTGTACTTTGAGAGCATAGATTAGTGAACTTTTTATACTGCAACAATAACTTGTTTCTTTCTTTACTTCAACAATCGAAATGCTATACAGAGATAAAATTATCATCCGTTCATTGCAGCCAGCAGGTTTTCTTCTGTTTCAGAACTTAAATCTTCTGCCATTTTTTCTATATCTCTTATGAATCTCTCTGAGAAAGAAATGCATTACATGATCAGAAACTGGCTCATCATCCGGAATCCTGCCCAGTTCTGCCATGAGCTTCATGGTTTGTCATCAGGTCGCTCACTTGTTTCTGCACAGAATTTGGGAACGAAGATGACCCCTCTTCTGATTCCTTACCGTGCAGGAATAGAATGAATTTCTGCCACAGATCTTCGTGGAAGAAGAACTGAGCTGGGTTCCTATCTGTATCATTTACTGCGTAACTTTCTCTAAGTTACCTAAACAATCTAAAACTTAGAGTTGTTTTTTTTTTTTCTTTTTAATTGAAGGTGGGAATAGAGAGGAGTAATTATGTTTAAAAAGTTGTTGTGGGCTTTAATTGAAATAAATACTTGCAAGTGAATTGTTTGTTGAGTGATAAAGCAATGCCAGCACCTAGCCCAGACTTAATCGCAGCAATGCCAATTATTATTCTGCTTAAAGAAGATAAAACAGCAAAATCTGGAAAAGTCATAACTAATAATCATGCAATATCAGCTCTAGAACATTCCATCTGTCATCTTTTTTTTAAGCAATAAGCAATGTAAACTACTAGTGAGACTGAAAATTTAAAAGCTGCACTAAACATGACTAAGTTATCAATGCTCTATATTTTGGTTACCCATAATTATTCTTTTGGAGAAAAGTAGAGGAATTTTGGGAGGAAATATTAAGTATAAAAGAGAAGTATGTTGAACAACAATTATTGCTTCTTGACTTATAAAGAAAATTTAGAAAAATTAGCTTACACAAGAACATTATGTTTTTAATTGTTATAATGTATTTTCCTGTGTACAGAGCACTTTAAGGAAATGCATCTCTAAAAATTCCAGTTTCCAGATACTACTTTTATAGATAAAATGATCTGATTGTGGCAACATCCTCCGTCAGAATATATTTAAAAGCCTCATGGGCAAGAATAATTTTAAAAGGTAAAATATTTTTAAAATGTGCTTTTAGAAAAAAAAAAAAAAAAACAGTTTGCTACCTGTGCTCCCAACCTAAAAATGAAAATACCCTACTGCATTTAACCTATATCTTAGATTATGTCCCTGAATGATACTGTAGCTTTTGCTGCAACATCCGTCAAATCAAACTTTAACTATTTCCAGTTTCTCCCCCTTGAAATAGCAATAGCAACTCTTTTCCTGGGGGTAGGAGAGAGGGGTTAGGCCATAAAAGCTATCTTAAAATGAGCATTTTATTTATGCTGTTTTTCTTAGGGCCTAGGAAAGGTTGGAAGTGTTGAAAACTATTCAGGACTTTATGCCATCTGCCCTTATTTCATATGTTCCCTCATATGAGTTGGAACAAAGGAGTGGGCTGGATGGAATTAAAGAATGTATATAAAAAAAAAAGCAAGTAGTGATCAAACGCGACTGATAAGGGAAGCCAGTGTGCTCCCGGGTGATGTGTGTATTCAACTCCAGGCTGACTCCTCTTATGCTAATACAGCCAATTTCCTCTTTTATTTCATTTCTGGAGCCTGAATCTGTGATCTCTGATAAGGTTCCCAAGGATACCGCCTTCACTCACAAATGGGGAGGTGGAAGGGGGAGTGGATGATGGAGATGTGTAACTCGGAGAGAGCACTAGTGGATGAATAATTTAAAGCTCCGCCCGGAGATTTGAGGCAAAATGCAGAGATAAGAGACACCACAGGGTCCTCTCTGTTTATTCAGAGCTTCATCTTCCAATGACAGGTGACCTCCAAGGTCAAGGGCATGATGGGAAATGGAACCGACAGTGGGAAAAGGTACTGCATCCCAGAAGAAAGTAATGATTTACTTTGTGTCAAATGAAAAATTGATCTTTTTATGTAACTACTTCTTTATTTTGTTCATCAGTGGAAAGCCTGTGATGGAAGACACTTTGCATAAACCACAGAGAGTATCCCCATGATATGGAGATATTCCCATAGGTTCCTTCTTAGTAACTTCAACTTGTTAATTTTAAATACTGTGTTTCTTAAGGAAATCATCAAGGTCAGAATGAACTTTGATTGGGTACCAAGTGTATGTAGCATCAGCCCTCAAGTGACAAACAAAATATCTGGGTTCAGAGTCAGTTTGGTCTTTAGTGTCTGTTAGGTAAAGGCTGTATTTCCTCAGCTTCCTACCTTTTAAACTTTGTCCTAAAAAGGCTCTGTGTGTTCCCCTCATTACAATTTTCTGGAGCCTTACATAATCCCTTTTGCAGCATAACACAACATTACATACATTTAACCTAATCAAATCTTTGTGTTTTCACTAGTTTCCTGCCTAAATCCCTGAATCTAATAACTCTTCTCAGTTCAGAAAATTTGAAGCCATTTGTCCCGGGTAGAACCGTGTTGTTAGTTTTAGGATCTTACAAATTCTGACAGTGAGACACGCACCTAGGAAAGCTCTGGTCCCCATGATCAAAACCGTCTGCTGGGTCGCCCCTATTTGTTTCAATAGAATACAACCATGACCTCTACCGAGAAAGAGGCAATGTCAAATGTTTCTCAGGGCTGGTTTACATTTCCCTCATAGTCTTAAACTGCTGTTTCTGCTTTCCTCTGTTTGAATGTTACCCATGTTTTCATTCCTGAGCAATCATACCTTTTATCTTTTTTAGATAAACATGAAAACATACTAAGGTCACTGCCAGGTGAGAGGTAAGATGTGCGTGACTGCCACCCAACTCTATTGAGTCTTTCTTCCTCTCTCTTCCTTGGCAAACACCCCTTGAGGGTTTCAGTGAAGTGAGACAAGTTACAAGTATGATTCACAAGCTTTCCACAAAGAATGCCCGTACAGGTCATTCTCCAGGGGCCCCATGACTGTGGCACCAGTCTGCTTGGTTTCCAGCACGCACTTTGCCCATGTCCCTCCTTTATTTTTTTTTCCCAACGTTCTTGTTTTTATATTTATAATCTATCAAATCAAATGCAAGGCGCACCACATTTTATGGCTTCCTGGGTGCATTTTATGCATTTTTGCCAAAGCTTAAAAGGAAACCACCCCCTTATTTTTGGCCTGGGCTGGACTTTTTTTTTTCTTCCTCTGAGTTGTAGGAAGAAACAGGAGAGAGGAGCACATAAGCTGAAAGAGAAAGTTTCTGATGAAAATGGACCCTGATAACTGCTACAAATAAAACGAAAACACAAACTTTTTGGTCAGGATGGAAAGTGTCTTCACTGTAGTCCTGCTGCAATTTTCTTTTATTGACTTAGGAATCAGACATACGATTTAGCTTTCACACTGGGAGGTATTTTTAAAACAAGGGTATAACTTTGATTAACTACTATGCGAATTGCACATTAATTTCTTAGTATCTCTCTCCTCATAGAGATTGTTGTCGTATTAGTTTGATATTTCACTGTCTTTTGACCATTTTCAGTAAGCCGATGAGAAATGCGTCCCTTTTGCTAGATCTTGTTTGCCAAATTGTTTCTAAAAATATCAACTATGGCCCTCATGACACATAATATTCATCTTATTCTAAAAGTGAACTTGATTTTTAAAATTATTGTCCTTCTAAAGGTGTGTTTCTACTTCTTTTTATCTCAAACTACTGTGCTTTATAATTTCTTTTGTTTTTATCTTGAAAGTATTTAGTGCTCAAATACAGAAGCTCAATATTTTCAGTTAAAAATGCCATTCAAATCTCAGGATACTGTCAACTGAAAAGAACAAAAAACTAATTTAGAACAAGAAAGAGACTAAATTGTAAGGAAAAAAATAGTTGGTCTTCAGCTAAGAAACCCTTCTCAAGTCAGTTTTTAGAAAGTACTATTCCTTTTCAAAAACAGAATTAGGAATCTGCGTTATAGCACATTTTTATAAATGTATATATGGTACTCATAACATTTTAGATTTACGGTAGGCATTAAAGATAATCGAGTATAAACTTTTAAGGAGGTATTTATAGCAAAGTCAGGACTGAAACTCCTCTATCCTCCTAGCCCAGTGGCCTTTCCACTCTATCATTCTCAAATTATTTTTGTTCATATGAATAAATGGAAAACTGCCAATTGTCACTCCCGGACATGTGAAAGGACCAGCATTTATTCATGATCTTTGTTGTTAAAATCCCCAAGCTTCTGATTCCTCTATTCGAGAAACAACTCAACTGCTCTATTCAAAGCTTAGTTTTATGAAGCACTTAGGTCAAATGATTTAGTACTCAGGCATGAAGAGGTTAAATGAAGTATTCAAGTGTTAAGGCTTTAAAATTTTCTAACTTTGCTAGTTTACAAAAATTTATTTTTGCAATAACAAAAATTAATATTGCTGGTGACTGTGAAAACAATCATGTATGAATAGGTAGATAAGAGGAAAATGGGGGAAATTAGCGTGTAGAGCTTATTAACAAGCATCTGTGTTTATTATGGCTACTTTTAGCTTAAAATGATTAAATAGAAATGAAATAAAGTAATATTATATTGAAATGGCAATAGATGCTATTATTATAAAAAACTCATTGAAATTACTTTCGCATGGAATAAGTGAATTCAAAAACATTAATTAGAATTTTAGACACTTAGAGAATATTTAGTCTGATTTCTTCATTTTTAATTTGAAGGCCCTGAGGCTCTGAGAAATTAAGTTACTTGCCTAAGACACTACAGCTAATTTGTAGTAGAGTTGGAAATAGAACTCATGTCTCTTTGGTCTGTTTAATACAAATGTAGAAAAGTCGGAGGATCAGAAACCAAAGTTGTCTACACGGACCTTTCTTTCCGTTCCAGAGTCTGTTTGAAAATGGAAATGGATACCTCTTCATTGGAAATGGATACCTCTTCCTGCAATGACTTTTCCTGCAGGGACCTTTTCTGAAATGGCTTTTCAACATTCATCTAGTCAGATAATCTATGCATGCCTCCGATTATCATAATCTCTCTTCTCTAGCCTCAAATCAATGATCCAGAAGTAGGGCAATGTATAACTTTGTCATAGCAAAGATATTCCCCAGTAGCTTAGTATTACAAAGTCTGAATTTAACTTTGGAATAATTTGGGTAAATTCTAATTTAAAAAAAAAAAACAATAAAAATAAGGCAACAAACAGACATGCATCAAGCCTGCATTCTCTTTTGGGTCATAGTTTGTTTACATTTATACATCACTATAGCCCCTGAATTCTGACTGTCCCTGTAACATGCTTTATATTTGGATTCAAATTTTCTTCTAGTCATCACTTGCTATATAGAAGATTCTTGGCATCCGAAAAGCATTATATGAAGGTTTCTTAAAATGGGGTGCTTTTGCTGATCATAATGGTACAAAGCACCTTACTCTACCTATGGAAATATTGGGAGGAGGGTGTTCAGTCATTAAATTAAGGAGAACCGCATTTCTCTCAGCTCTTTCCTGTGCAAATGAATCTGGATGTCTGTGTCATAGCCTGGTTTGCTTCCCTTGGGTGAATTAATCGATACATAAAACCAAATCTAGGGCTGGTTTCCCTCTTGTCTCTACTATTTGGGTTTCGTTTCAGATTTGGGAAATTGGTTTGATCTAACAGTTTAACTTTCAAAGCCACTCTTATTTTCTATAGCACTCATTGCTAAAATACTGATCACGGTATGTATGCCGTAAGTTTAAAATCCCATAGTTCATTATTGATATGAATGTATTTGGATCAAGAATATTTTAGCATTCTAAAATATTACTTGCATATAGTTTATGAAATAATACTCCACACACAATTTAGGATTGAATTGATGTTCTAGTTCATTTTTGGCAAACTCATTTTTAAAAAACTCTATAATTTTATTATTTTTAGCCAATGTCTATTTGCCAAATTTAGTTTTACTTATATGATACATGTTAGTTAAAATAAAGAGGTCAATGAATCTGGAAAAGAATGTATTACATTCAAAGTTTTGTTTGTCTAGTTTTTTTTTTTGGCACATGCCCACTCAGTTGAATTCCTTCACTTAAAGCCATTTTTCATTTGCATTGAAGGAAAAAAAAATCACATTACCATTTAAAATATTTTTTTCTGTCCAATTTGATTAGTTTCCTTCAACTGTACTTTTATAATATACATTTATGAAAAAAGAAAGAAACTAGTAGATACCTCATAGTTCTATTACCTAACACCCTCAAAAGAATTCAGCTTCATCCAAATGCAAAATTCACACCATATTTCTCAGAATTAAGTTTTTCTAAGTTAAAGCAAACTATTAACTAAAACAGTAGTTAGCTTTCCCTGAGGATATATTTCAATTCTTATTTTTTTCTCCATATTTTGGAAGACATGACTTTGGAGAAATGTTTTTAATCAACTTAAAAATAAAAGAGGTATGTTTTAGCCATTTTTCATTAAACACCATGAAAATGTGTTTATTCCATCTAATCGTGGATAAGCTGGAAAAAAAAAAAAGCTGCATTTTAACATGTCTGAACTATAACCTCAGGAGGGCTTAATTCTCTTTATTATTACAGTTTTTCTAAGATTGTTGCTCACATGGCTCTATTTTTCCTACAACAACAACAGCAAAATGCATTAGTGCTGGTTTGCTGGCTGATGCTTACAACTTGGGCTCTATTCATAAGAGGTCCTGTCAATTCTTAGCTGAACAATAATAACCTCTGTGTCTATGTGTGTTTCATGAATAGCCCTCCTGTCTCACATTTACACACTACCCAAGAGTTCACCTGTGTTTCATGCTTATGTTTGCATGACTTGGGTTGTGCATCTTCTCACAACAAAAACTCATAAAAATTAAGTGATATAGTAATCACCAATGCAGCTTGGAAAGCCTTGCAAAATGTCAGTTTGCTTTGTTAGTTGTGAAAAAACAGAAGATTTGGAAATCAGATTACAAAGGTTTCACACAGAATTGATTGATTATAGTAAAAGTAATAGAGCACTGCTTTGTATTTTAAATATATTTGTAAAACTATGCATAACAAAAATCGTGATATTTTGTAAGTCTATATCTTGTTTTTGGACTAAAAATATCTAGACATTGCTAAACTTGCTATATATGTTTCAGGGAGAAATTCCTGTAGAAGGGATTGTTTCTGAAACAGTAAATACTACTTCACATGGATATTTAGAAAATTTTATCTTAAAACATTACAGATAGTTTCATGTAACAACTATTATAACAAAATAAAGCCATTATGATAAAATCTTTTGAAGGCTTTGTATTTATCTATATACTTAGGTCTTACAAAGTTAAACTATTGAGAACAGAAAATATTAAGATTCCAAGTTAGGTCTTTAGACATAAAGAAACTAAGATGAAAACAATATAGCAAAAAATTAAAAATCGCTTTCATATAGAAGTTCCGACAGATAATTTTTGCAATCCTAAAATGTAATGTATTGGCAAATTTTATTTTTTTTAAACAACCACAAATGTGAAAGGAAGTGACACATAGGACCCTGAACTCTGCGTAAAGCTATGGCACAGACTTAGCTAACTCGATCCTTTTGCAACTAAGTTTTCACTACAGCAATACAACTTTATTTAACATGTCTTATTTAGAAAAGCCTTATAGGTTAAACTATATAATTAGGCAAATAATCAAATGAAGAGAACAGAGAAAGCAGATCAGCAAATTAGAAATCAGACATTTAAAATACAGAATGTGAGTTCCTAATCTGGGATTTGTTTATGTGTTATTGATCATAAGACTCTGAACCAATATAAAGTGGCATAAAATGCTAGATATTAAAAAGAACACTAATAACAAGAAAATGTCGGCCAATATTACTTTCATCCTTTTTCCCTTTACCAGTGATTTTTTTACACACCCCAATGCCTTATTGAGTCAGTGTCATATCCTGTCTAACTGCATGATACATTTTTTTTTATTTGGTTCCACGAGATGCAAGACTGACACTCTGATTTCACAGAGAAGATATGGATTCATAACAAAGGGCTTAAAATTAGGGTGCTTTTCCCCCTATCAGTATTGCAATTACAGATGACACTCAGTTTTCAGAACAAAATTATCTGTACTTTAATTTGATTCTGTAACATGTTTAGAGGTTGAAATTTAAGTTCACTGATAAAGTAACTTCTTGTGGATGAAACTTCAAAGATGAAGAGACAGATTAAACACCCAGGCCAATATCCATACAGAGCAGGTACAAATGGCAGAGATATCAGGATGGAACAGTGAAAAGGACAAGGAGCTATCTTCAAATCTCTTACTTGGGATCTTACTGTCTTTACTTAACATTATGGTGGCCCCATTTTCTTGCTTATCTATTAATATATTTTTATTTTGTTCAGAAAAAAATTGTTGAGAGCACCCCATGGTAGCAGTGAAGCATATTTTTCTTCCCTGCTGATTATGAAAAGACAGAAAGCAGAGGAAGGTGGCGAATGTACGGTGGGATTTTAGTGGCTCAACAGTTATGTCCTAATTGAATATTCAACCCTTGACCTTCAAATAGGTCAGGAAAGGACAAAGTGGGACATTCACTGAAGCCTGAAGGCTCTCCTGGTCTCTGAGCATGGAAGCCCTTCTCTCTCAATTGTCAGAGGGCTGGATGTTGAAAAGGCAAGAGTGGGAATATGGAGGAAGAGAGAATCGTAAAATAAGGCACTTGCATTCTTAGTTCTTTGTTTAGATTCTGGCTTTTAGGACTCCAGGAAATTTATACTCAGTTTTTCCCTATGAATATGCCAAATTCAACTGTTAGGGAGAAGAAAAACTATACTCAAAGCCTTAATGAATCTTCTCCCTGGTTTGAATAACTTTTTTTTTTTTTTCTATTTTCTACATGCACTTAAAATTTGCACAGTGCTGTGGAGAATTAAGGAGAGGTCATATTCAGAATGAGCTCATTACCACAATTTTATAAAACCTTTGCAAAGCAAGGAAAGGTGATATCATAATTTCCATGTAGGCAATGAAAATGTAGAAAGTCAGGTCTTCTTTCTCGTGTTTTTCTGACCCTAATCCTGTGCATTGTGGACCCACGTCCTCTGTTTCTCTAAAAACAGGCATTTCTCAGTCCTCTTCTTGACCAAATGATCTTCTCTGTCTCCATTTTCTGCCTTGGAGGACTCACTTCTTCCGAGTTCAGTTTCTGACTTTCTATATTACTGATTTGATAGCCAATAACATGATGCTTCGACGGCGCATTTAATTATTTAACTTGTCCTATACATATACTTATGCAGTGCAGCAAGTCTATTCATACAAGAGTGATGTCATGAGGTTATATAATTGATACCTTCTGTACTTTGCAAATAAGGGTTACTTAATTTAAGAACTATATTCTTAAAAATAGAGTAGTGCATTGTTGCTCTACTTGACAGTCACCACAAAATAAATGTGGTTGTTAAGTGGTTTCACTAGAAACACCCCCTAAGTGGGATTTGTAAGAGCAGAAGTTAGCACATTTCTCATTTCCTGGTGAATGAACAGAGGGAGAATATACTGAGACTCCAAAGAAGATGGAGTTGTATTTCACGTTATAAACCAAACTTAGGGTAAAGTTTTCTATTAAAAAAACTTTAAGACTTCAGAAAAACCATCTTATCAATCTTTAGATAAAACACTATTCTTAAGAAATAAGACATATGCAAATACATTTGACTCTAAATTTTTGTTTTAAATTGAGCCTTCAGGCTCTGTAAAAATGCAACTTACCACATAAAGAGGAAGGAAACAATTATCCAAATGTCAGCGTGACCAAATTCCCTACTACCGTTCATATTGTATTTGTTTCAACCAATGTTCTTTTACCATTGGATTCTCCCAAACTTCGACATTGTTCTGTTTTTAATTTTTTCCTTCACTAATTCTTCACTGAAATTCGGCATAAGAGCCATCTCCTCCAGGTGACCTCTCTCTGCTCACACATGGTTCATAGCAAACATTTTCTCACTTTGTATTCCTATAGCACTCATGCATATTATTTATATAATGGTGTGTTGTACCAGCTTAATTCTGCATCTATGTATATAAAATAAATGTGTTCTATTTCTCCCCTACACTCCTGTGTGCCTCCCCAGAAATTATAGTTTTGTTTGCTTTTCTTTCTTTTTTTTATTCCCGGGGACTTGGGTCAGTGTTATGACTACCGGAACCACTTTGCACACGCTTAATGGAATGAACCAATAAGGAACAACTAGATGAAAGAAGATTTGCATGGAGGAAAAAAAATGCAAAAACTAAGTTAGAGCAATGAGTGTTGTTAATTATCTCAGCACTGACTGGATTGCATTAAGATGGGGAGGCTGGTACTGAAGGATTGTTTCCTAATTCAATATGCACATCAGCAAACCAGGAAGGAGACTCTGTTTAATTTGGGATGAAGTATTGAAAGGGACGTTACTGGATGTCTACAGATAGGGAAGTCCCGCTCTATGAATTCACAAACTCTTTGTTTTGCTACAAAGAGTTAGTGTTGTGGGGGAAATCAATGCAGGAGGGACGATGCTTCCACTTATATCTGGGAAGGTGAGTGTCCAAACAAAATACCAATTTCCAGTCAAATTGAGTAGTTTGCAGCTCTCCTTTTTCATGAATTCATTTTAAATTGAGAGGCAATGGCAAGTTACTTTTACTCCAACTACCTATCCGACATGACAAATGCATGTTTCTATGGTCAAAGTATAAAGATTAAAAAGAACAGAGAGTGCTAGATGGAGGAGTTATTTGTGTTTGCCACAAGAAAGAAAATAAAACTAATAGTATCAATCAGCTTCAACAACATCCTCAACCATCTGTCTGTTAGTGTCCCTGTATGAGGTCCCATGGAGAGTAAACTATGTAGCTATGACCTTTACTTATTAGTTTAAGATGAAAACATGCCACTGAAAGGCTTCGGTTAAAGTTGCAGAGTTAAACACTGAGCAAATACAAAAGGTAAAGCCCTTAGATGGAGAAGTGCATTCGAAGAATGAAGTTTGACGCCGGAACAGTGGCACTGGTAGTTTCAGTTAATGAGGTCAAGGGGAAATCGCTACCTTTCTCCCCATGAGTCAAGGAAAGTTTTATTTGTGGTTTGACACCTACTCCTTCCAGATGTCTAAGTAACTCCATGTAAGCCAGAAAGAGAACTCCCTGCAAGGATATCTGCAGATCTCAGTTGCTCACAGTGCTCGTCAAAAGACTGGTGCAAGGAACAAAGCAGGAAATCTCTGCACACTCAAGGCAGTGGAAGGCTTTCTTCAGTCTGTGTGCCCTGAAAAACCTACAGCTTTGATCATCGGTCATTCTGCGGCCAGTGAAGGAAATTTTTGTAACTCACAAAAGCGATTTCTTAAGATCACGTGGCTGAATCGATTTCATTTTAGAAGAGCATGATTGAGTCTGTATCTCCATCCTGTGTCTTCCTCCTGCGCTGCGTCCCTGCCGCTGGAATGTTCTAGAGCAGCTACTATCTCAATATTACCAGATGTGCGCAGAAAATATGCTGCCAAACAATGGATAGATGCGTGCACACAGGGTTGGTTTGTTTTTAATCAGAACAAATTCATTTATGAGTAAAGCTCACCATCTGCTGTACTTAGACAATCAAGATCACATTATCTTTTGGGCACAACCATACCGGTAGTACTAGTTAACTTTATCAGTTAAAAAAAGTTCCATTTCAATATAGGCATATTACAGATTCGGCCAGTTTTAGCTTAATACACAAAAGACTATCCCAGTTTTCCCTTAAAAGAAAAAGAAAATCATGAGAAAATCTACTTGTGAGTGATTAGTCAAGAAAATATCAAAGTCCAAAAATACTGCATTAGAAAGTCATGGATAAGAGTATTCGTTTCTCAGAGAAACACAGCTCCCCCTCTTAGCTCACATGCAACATCCTCTTATTTTGGTCCAGATTTTGTGAGGAAATGAAAGCAGCAGACAGGGAAAAGGCCGTATCAGGAGAAATAGATGCAATGAATGTCTCCAGATAAAAAGCAATTACGGATATTAAGTTGATTAAAGCAGATCAAAGGAAGTTAAAATAAAAGGGATCAAGAGAAACAGATATTCCCAAGAACAAATAATTTGGGAGTGAGTCATGATTGCCCTGGAGGGAAGAGAGTGGGTGGGTCCATGAGCGAAGACTCCACATTGCCAAATCTCAAATAAATTTGCTTCAAACTTCTCCAGATAAGTTCAGAATCTGATCTTGATGCTGCTTGTTTCTCTTGAAAGTCATGCACACACACACGGTACTTCTAAGAAAAAAGAAAGCGTGACATTTCCAAGTCATACAGAAAGCAAGTGTAGAAATGGGGCTAAAATTTATCATCTTATTGAGACCAATCTTTGTCTAAACTGAGAAAAATTGAGTAAACTGTAGCTATGAGTAGTTGATTCAGGTTTTTTTTTTTTTTCTTTTTTTTTTTTTTTTAAATTTATTTATTATTATTATACTGTAAGTTGTAGGGTACATGTGCATAACGTGCAGGTTTGTTACATATGTATACTTGTGCCTTGTTGGTGTGCTGCACCCATCAACTCGTCATTTACATCAGGTATAACTCCCAATGCAATCCCTCCCCCCGCCCCCCTCCCCATGATAGGCCCCGGTGTGTGATGTTCCCCTTCCCGAGTCCAAGTGATCTCATTGTTCAGTTCCCACCTATGAGTGAGAACATGCGGTGTTTGGTTTTCTGTTCTTGTGATAGTTTGCTAAGAATGATGGATTCCAGCTGCATCCATGTCCCTACAAAGGACACAAACTCATCCTTTTTTATGGCTGCATAGTATTCCATGGTGTATATATGCCACATTTTCTTAATCCAATCTGTCACTGATGGACATTTGGGTTGATTCCAAGTCTTTGCTATTGTGAATAGTGCTGCAATAAACATACGTGTGCATGTGTCTTTATAGCAGCATAATTTATAATCCTTTGGGTATATACCCAGTAATGGGATGGCTGGGTCATATGGTACATCTAGTTCTAGATCCTTGAGGAATCGCCATACTGTTTTCCATAATGGTTGAACTAGTTTACAATCCCACCAACAGTGTAAAAGTGTTCCTATTTCTCCACATCCTCTCCAGCACCTGTTGTTTCCTGACTTTTGAATGATCGCCATTCTAACTGGTGTGAGATGGTATCTCATTGTGGTTTTGATTTGCATTTCTCTGATGGCCAGTGATGATGAGCATTTTTTCATGTGTTTGTTGGCTGTATGAATGTCTTCTTTTGAGAAATGTCTATTCATATCCTTTGCCCACTTTTTGATGGGGTTGTTTGTTTTTTTCTTGTAAATTTGTTGGAGTTCTTTGTAGGTTCTGGATATTAGCCCTTTGTCAGATGAGTAGATTGCAAAAATTTTCTCCCATTCTGTAGGTTGCCTGTTCACTCTGATGGTAGTTTCTTTTGCTGTGCAGAAGCTCTTTAGTTTAATGAGATCCCATTTGTCAATTTTGGCTTTTGCTGCCGTTGCTTTTGGTGTTTTAGACATGAAGTCTTTGCCCATGCCTATGTCCTGAATGGTACTACCTAGGTTTTCCTCTAGGATTTTTATGGTATTAGGTCTAACATTTAAGTCTCTAATCCATCTTGAATTAATTTTCGTATAAGGAGTAAGGAAAGGATCCAGTTTCAGCTTTCTACTTATGGCTAGCCAATTTTCCCAGCACCATTTATGAAATAGGGAATCCTTTCCCCATTTCTTGTTTCTCTCAGGTTTGTCAAAGATCAGATGGCTGTAGATGTGTGGTATTATTTCTGAGGACTCTGTTCTGTTCCATTGGTCTATATCTCTGTTTTGGTACCAGTACCATGCTGTTTTGGTTACTGTAGCCTTGTAGTATAGTTTGAAGTCAGGTAGCGTGATGCCTCCAGCTTTGTTCTTTTGACTTAGGATTGTCTTGGAGATGCGGGCTCTTTTTTGGTTCCATATGAACTTTAAAGCAGTTTTTTCCAATTCTGTGAAGAAACTCATTGGTAGCTTGATGGGGATGGCATTGAATCTATAAATTACCTTGGGCAGTATGGCCATTTTCACGATATTGATTCTTCCTATCCATGAGCATGGTATGTTCTTCCATTTGTTTGTGTCCTCTTTTATTTCACTGAGCAGTGGTTTGTAGTTCTCCTTGAAGAGGTCCTTTACATCCCTTGTAAGTTGGATTCCTAAGTATTTTATTCTCTTTGAAGCAATTGTGAATGAAAGTTCATTCATGATTTGGCTCTCTGTTTGTCTGTTACTAGTGTATAAGAATGCTTGTGATTTTTGCACATTAATTTTGTATCCTGAGACTTTGCTGAAGTTGCTTATCAGCTTAAGGAGATTTTGGGCTGAGACAATGGGGTTTTCTAAATATACAATCATGTCATCTGCAAAGAGGGACAATTTGACTTCTTCTTTTCCTAATTGAATACCCTTGATTTCTTTCTCTTGCCTGATTGCCCTAGCCAGAACTTCCAACACTATGTTGAATAGGAGTGGTGAGAGAGGGCATCCCTGTCTTGTGCCAGTTTTCAAAGGGAATTTTTCCAGTTTTTGCCCATTCAGTATGATATTGGCTGTGGGTTTGTCATAAATAGCTCTTATTATTTTGAGGTACGTTCCATCAATACCGAATTTATTGAGCGTTTTTAGCATGAAGGGCTGTTGAATTTTGTCAAAAGCCTTTTCTGCATCTATTGAAATAATCATGTGGTTCTTGTCTTTGGTTCTGTTTATATGCTGGATTATGTTTATTGATTTGCGAATGTTGAACCAGCCTTGCATCCCAGGGATGAAGCCCACTTGATCATGGTGGATAAGCTTTTTGATGTGTTGCTGAATCCGGTTTGCCAGTATTTTATTGAGGATTTTTGCATCGATGTTCATCAGGGATATTGGTCTAAAATTCTCTTTTTTTGTTGTATCTCTGCCAGGCTTTGGTATCAGGATGATGTTGGCCTCATAAAATGAGTTAGGGAGGATTCCCTCTTTTTCTATTGATTGGAATAGTTTCAGAAGGAATGGTACCAACTCCTCCTTGTACCTCTGGTAGAATTCAGCTGTGAATCCATCTGGTCCTGGACTTTTTTTGGTTGGTAGGCTATTAATTGTTGCCTCAATTTCAGAGCCTGCTATTGGTCTATTCAGGGATTCAACTTCTTCCTGGTTTAGTCTTGGAAGAGTGTAAGTGTCCAGGAAATTATCCATTTCTTCTAGATTTTCCAGTTTATTTGCGTAGAGGTGTTTATAGTATTCTCTGATGGTAGTTTGTATTTCTGTGGGGTCGGTGGTGATATCCCCTTTTTCATTTTTAATTGCGTCGATTTGATTCTTCTCTCTTTTCTTCTTTATTAGTCTTGCTAGTGGTCTGTCAATTTTGTTGATCTTTTCAAAAAACCAACTCCTGGATTCATTGATTTTTTGGAGGGTTTTTTGTGTCTCTATCTCCTTCAGTTCTGCTCTGATCTTAGTTATTTCTAGCCTTCTGCTAGCTTTCGAATGTGTTTGCTCTTGCTTCTCTAGTTCTTTTAATTGCGATGTTAGAGTGTCAATTTTAGATCTTTCCTGCTTTCTCTTGTGGGCATTTAGTGCTATAAATTTCCCTCTACACACTGCTTTAAATGTGTCCCAGAGATTCTGGTATGTTGTATCTTTGTTCTCATTGGTTTCAAAGAACATCTTTATTTCTGCCTTCATTTCAGGTTTTAATATTAGTCCCTTGGCTACATAAAATTATCCCTCACTAGAGTATTTGGAGATGACTTGTATACTATGAGCCCAGTCAACTACTGATCAACACGCTCGATTTCTATCTAAAGTTTTCAACTATGTTAACAGTACAGTCATTGCCATTACTTTTAATTATTATTTGCGAGAGGATTACTGTTGGTTAATGACCCAATTACATGAACAAGTGGCTATCGTCCAAGGGAAGTGGTGAAAAAAGGTACACTGTGAGAAACAAGAATGATCCCTTGGATTGGATCCAAGTAGACATGGTGCTACCCAGAAATCTTCTTGTTCTGGTCATTGCTCTTCCTGGTCAGGAGTCCCTTCATGCACCTTGTGTTATGGCCTCGAGGCTTGACATCTGTTCCGTGGAGCCTATACTCTCTGCAGCTGGGACGTATTGTTCTACAGAGGTTTGCGCTGTACCCTATTGGTGTTAAGGTTGATTGACTTTTGTTGTTTCAGTGAGGCTCAGAGGGAATTCAAGATGCTTGAGCCTGGTGTGGTTACCTGTCCTAGAGGAAGGGGAGGGGAAATGCTACCCTATGTAGCAGAGAATAGCAGAGAACATTTGTGTGACTGGTCAAAACATGACATGATACTTGGCAAGTAATTGTATCTCAGATCTGAAGAATATGTCTGAAGAGAAAATCCATTTATTCTTAATGAATTTAGAAGTTATTTATGTTTTTTATGTACTCACATCTTCTAAAGAAACATTCCTTTACACTGGAAGATGTCGCAATATTGTAAATGTGCAGACCAGAGGCAGAAATGCCCAGCAATGACTTAAATGGAAATACGTCTTCATCTCACTATATATTTTGTCAACTTTGCTATAAAACATAGTCTTGAATCTGCTAGAGCCACGTTATCTGCAATCGTTTAGCAAATAGTGGTTTTCTTTTCCCACCACTATTTATCTGGCAATTCTTCCACGCCAGTGCTTTAAATTTTGTGTAGGTGATACAATTTAACTAATTTGGGGTGATTATTATATTCTCCAACTCACTTATGGAAAAATTGAAGCTTTAAAACACATAGTTAGTGGTTGGAAAAGCTGGGATTCAAACCCAGCTCTATCTTACTTCAGGGTTAGCGGGAGCAAAGCCCTTATTCTAGAAGGTGTGGCAGTAGGAAGGACCATGTTGGAAGTGCCAGGACTAAATGACTCTTGACTTCTTGCAGATAATTAATCCCCCTTGTGATCATTTCACATGGCAAGGCATGTTTTCTTACCTCTCCACTCTTTACCCGTCCTCTGTTGTACTTTCTGTTGTCTCTGTTCTGCTCAACGTACCTTCCCTAGCTGTCCTGAAAGGTATCCATATTCATGTTGCTATATGTAGTCACTAGCACTCATTGGCATTTTGACCAAGGCTGGAAATAACTGAATCTAGAAATGTGATCTCCTTTTGATTAGCACTAGGGATGCAATCTCTGAGAGATAATCTTCAGGATATGAAAATAGATCCAAACTCGGGCCCCTCATACCTCATACCAGGGCCTCAAGTACCTGGCTTCTTGTGAATGCCCAAGGGCCAGTAATGATTTGTAATCTCTCTAGTGATCAACTTCAGTTTACACTTTACTCCTTTTTGCAAGAGATTGATTTATCAAATCCATGGGGCTATTTGGCTCCTTTCTCGCAAAAATTAAGCTTCTGATTTAACTGATTGCTTCCCTAACGTTTTCAGAACTGTAGCCAGAAAGCCTCAAAGAGATGTCTTCATGTCTTTAGATTATAAACCCCTAAGACAGTACCTGACACCAGAACTTGCTTGGTACATTTTGGTGACTAAATCAAGTGGCAGGACATTGACTTTCAGCTCCCGGGACTGCTCTTGAATTTAAGACCTTGCAACTGGAGTCCTTCAAAGGTCTGTTCTCCTCCAATGTGCTTACAAGTGAAATCACTGGGCTTCTTTACGCTTTCCTGCATTGGCCCTGATTTCAAGGTTTTCTAATTAAAAGCAAGATAGCTCACAACGCAACCCTTTCTTGGTTTCATTATGGATAGCCTCAAAAACTGGCAAGGGGAGTCTGACTTCTTTAAGAAAGCATCAACTTTTCACAGAGATTTTAGCTGGGTACTATTTCTATGAAAACAAAAAGTTGAATTATTATTTTTTACATTCCATAAAAATGTACTCCTGAAGAGCTGAGGAAACATCAATATATTTATTAACATTTATCGAATATATGAGTCTTTAAGAAGAGAGAGGGAGTTTGAGGATAAATAACGAGGGAAGAGAAAGAAAGTAGGGTCTGAACCAGTAGTCACCAAATGGCAAATATCCAATGGCATATTTAGAATAAAACAATATTAGAAAATAGTAGACAGTGCTGAACATCTCACAGCCATTTGACATCATTTAGCTTATTGTTATCATTACTATTAATTCCACTGTTGCTTTTACCGCTTCTACTGACGCTTCTAGGGCTGGTTAGTATAATGGTGTTACCGTGCTAAATATTATATTCATTTTCTTGTTTGATACTCTTAAGATGCATATATTATTATCTGCATTGTACAAAGGAGGCTTCTGGAACTCTCCTAAGATCTCGGAAGTAGTAGGATATCAAGCTGGAATTTAAACCTAAGTTTTGTCAATCTTAGACGTGTGTGCTCTTTCTACTATGTCAGAACAATTACAGAAGTGACTTATTTTTACCCAAGTTTTTACTTTGACTTCTTTTTTCCCCTCTACTTTGCTGAAATATAGCACCTCTTTTATCTAATTTTTCCTCCCAGTGGTGAATGGTATTTGAATTTTACCTTCCATCTTGTCAAAACTTAACTTCAGAGGATCTGAAATCAATTTTATTCTCTGTGTGTGTTAAAACATTGTACTCCATGTGCATATTCAGATAGTGAATTAATAATTGGAAAGAACATGGGATTTAGAATTGTAAAACTTGCGTTACAAGGCCCTAAACCTCACATTATTTCTAGTAAACTTCTCCTTAGCCTCAGCTCCCATATTGATATAATAGGAACAAAAGGATTTTCTCTGCCTGCCACAAGGGGCGATTGGGAGGGATACATGAAATCACATGTGTGGAGATATACCTGACGTAAATGATGAGTTAAAGGGTGCAGCACACACCAACATGGCACATGTATGCATATGTAACAACCCTGCACATTGTGCACATGGACCCTAGAACTTACAGTATAATAATAGAAAAAATCACATGTGTAGAAGTGATTTGTAATCGGGCAGAGATATGAGCTGTAACTTTGCCTTTGCTTGTCCAAAACTTCATGGCTAATTTTGGGTTGAAAGGTTTAACTTTACCTGTTGAATTGCAGGCATTAATGAATAAGCGAGAAAAGAATCTTACATCACAAGGAGCCATTTCTGATACTTGGAATCAGAACAAGTAGCTATTTGCCTCCTCTGGGTACACAGAAGCAGAACTGTTAATGAGACAGACCAAGAGTGCTTGGAGCAAGGACTGTAGCAGCGATGTTCCAATCCTCATTCCTGCCAGGTGGAAAGGAGGATGGGCTCTCTGTGCTTTAGGCTTGGGTGTCCTGAGGATTAGCGTGTTTGCACTCCACTTCTTTGAGAAATACTGCAAGAATACTGGTGAGCAGACAACTCTCTAACTGTTGCGAGGACACGAGCTGCAGCTGCAGTTCTAAGGCCTTTTGCAAGGCTTGGGTTCAAAACCAATACGTCGGAAATGACTTTCAGAAGTATTTCTATTTCAGGAGTCATCATTTTGGGGCTTCTATCCAGAAATGAATCTGGACTTTGGACATAAAAAAATGTGGAGCTCATTTTCTTTGAATAAAAAGTATCTGGGACAACCCACGAGATACTGTCTGCAGTGTTTTGGAAATAGCCCTTAACTCTTCTTTGACAACTGGTACCAGGGCATGTGCTATGCATGCTGGAGACCCCAAGGGAGGGAAGGTGCAATAAGCAGCAATGAGACAAGCAGAAAGACACACACACACACACACACACACACACACACACACGGAGGCAACGCTGAAGCCACATGAGATGGTAAGTGTGAGCACGGTGTCGCTTTGTCTGTTTCACCAAATTCTCACAGCGCTTTTGGGATTACAATAGCGTTCATCTCAATGGTAATCTAAGAACACCATTTATCAACAGGAAACTTTCTGCAAAGATAATTCCAGAGCTTTCTAGTTCATGTCCTTCACTGAAAATCAAAATAAAGGAAGATGTGTCTTTGCGAAAACGATTTGAGTCAAAGAAATGCTAAATGTCGGAAGTCTAATTTTTTAGTTTGGTTTCCTCCCCTGCTCATCGCCCTAAACGCAATTGTCCACTGTCACCTCCTTGACACCAGCATCCATTTCAGACTTATCTTTGTCTCCAGAATCATCTAACACTCCTCACATCACTGAATAAATGAAATAATCCTTTGGAAGTCCTCACAGCACAGTGTAGCTCTTTTTGATCACTTTTCACAGTTGCTTTTTAAACTTGTTTGAATGAGAGTTTGGGCGTCTGTATTCTACTAATGTGCACTGGCCCTGATTCTAGGGAATGGCATCTGTTCTTTCTCATCTCTGCCCCCACAGTGCCTCACACACCTCCTGGTACATACAGATTTTCAATTACAGCTTGTGGAGTGAGTGATGTACAAATGAATAAATACATGAGTGACTTTTAAACGTTTCAGAGTTTGGTAACTTGAACTGGAAAAATTTAGTATCACATCTTTCAGTTTAATAGCTTAATATAAAAATTACCTTGACTTGCCACTTCATAAAACTATGCTTTGCGTAAAAGATTATAAGCCATCTCACTCATTGAAATACTAAATTAACAAAAGCATATTTTTATTTTAAAGTCAGATTTAATAATTTTATTAAAAACTAAGTTTCGGCCGGGCGCGGTGGCTCAAGCCTGTAATCCCAGCACTTTGGGAGGCTGAGACGGGCGGATCACGAGGGCAGGAGATCGAGACCATCCTGGCTAACACGGTGAAACCCTGTCTCTACTTAAAAAAAAATACAAAAAACTAGCCGGGCGAGGTGGCGGGCACCGGTAGTCCCAGCTACTCGGGAGGCTGAGGCAGGAGAATGGCGTGAACCCGGGAGGCGGAGCTTGCAGTGAGCTGAGATCCGGCCACTGCACTCCAGCCTGGGCAACAGAGCGAGACTCCGTCTCAGAAAAAACAAAACAAAACAAAAAAAAACTAAGTTTCATAGTGTTTTGAGGTTTTTATTTAGTTTATAACATGTTCATATTTGGTTTTTTTTCCTTAATTTCTCTTCATAATACTTATTTAAGTGAATTTTGTCAGGCAATGGACAGATTTCCTGCTTTTCAGACTCCTTGACTGCAGGATCCAGAAATATATAACTTTTATATTAAATATCTAAAATGGGCAGACATTGACACCTTTATTAGAGAATAGATGTATCTGTTGGCACTATTTTTACAGATGTAAGAGTTACAATTGTAAAATAAATGTCCGCATAGTTATAAAACTATACATCTTTTATGACGACAATTGCTTTCCAAGAATAACCTTCATTTATAAGGAGAAACTTTTAGACTCTCAAGATAAACAAATCTGGATCAGAAATGAAAGGGAAAACATATACACTACTGCTATCAGAAAACAGGATAAGGACAGCTACCCACTGCACAATCAGATTAGCAATATTTTCTAGGCAATAAATGGAAATGCCGGTAAAACAGTGGGAACTTAGGAAAATTGCCGTGTTGTCCACTCTCATTTCCCAGTCATCTCGACCCAATCACATTCCTTTTTGTTCTTCACCCTGCTATGTCTCCACATCCCTGCCGACTTTCCCCAAAGCAGAAGCCATATATATATATATATATACACATTTATATATGAATGGTAGCCGAAGTGTTCCTGGTAACACACAGCCTCTCCTTCCCAGGCTTTCAAATGTGTAGAGTTGAGTGCACGGCGTCTATCAGCAGCAGACGCCGTCCATGAGAAGGCTGCAGTCAGTATCAGAATACTTGGTGATTCATTAAACCAGAATGTACTTGGCTGGATAATCCCCATGAAGAAGAAAGGGCACCCACAACACTATGAACTTGGTGTTGCTTTTTGTGGGAATAGCAGCCCTGGAACCAACTTCTCCCTCTTTTTCCACATTCAATTCTTCTAGTCTTTCAAAAAACTTTTGCCTCTACTTGTGTCCTGAAACCCCAACAACATCTCTAGTCTCTGGATTACAGGACTCAACTTTCCACTAATGGGAAACAAGGTTACTTGCACCACTTGCTTAAGGTCTACTTTGTTCCACACACCTCGTATTCATGGTATCTAATCTCCATGAATGTTCCCGGTAGACAAATTAGATTTCTACTAACTTGTAATCATTACGGCAAATTTAGCAATTTAGAACAAGACACAGTTACTATCCTACCGTTTCCACAGGTCAAGGGTCCAGGCAGGCTTTAGCTGACCTCACTCTTCAGGGTATCACAGGACTACAATGAAGGGGTCCGTTGGGCTGCAGTCTCATTTCACACTCATCGGTAGAACTGGGTTCCTTGCAGTTGCAGAACTGAGACCCTCAGCTCCTACAGGCCACCCTTTCTTGTGGGCAGTTCGCAGTAGGCTGTCTGTTCCCTCAAGGCGAGAAAGGAAAAGCTTTACTCAGGAAGCTTCCGGTCTCTCTGTTAAGGGATTTCACCTGATTGAAGCAGGCCCACCGGGGGCAACTCCCCTTTGGATTAATTCCAAATCAACTACCTTGAGATCTAAAATCCCTTCACCTTTGCCGTACAATGTAACCTAATTACAGAGAGATGCCGTCATAGCCACAGCTGTGATGTGTCCTTCCCAAACACACTCAAGGGAAAGGGATTATACAGGGCATACACACCAGGTGTTGGGAATTTGGAGGGCCATTTCAGAATTCTGTCTCCCACAGTCTACCCTCTGGACTACAAGATCCACGTCCTCTGTTTGCAAAATGCACTCACCTTTTCCCAAGTCTCCTGTTATAGGAACAGTTTAGCCTTCCGGGTGTGATGTGTGAAGTACCATTCCTAGGGGACAGTTCTTCTCCCTCCATGGTCCTATGATACTAAAGAAACAAAATATTTGTTTCCAACATATTGTTATTATTATTATATGTTTAATGTACAAATCAGGCATAAGAGACCCAAGGGAATTTGAGTATCTTAGTATGCAGGAGCTAAAGCAGTCCTGCCAAACTCCAAGTTTATATTCTTTCCACAGCTCAAGGTGCCCCTCTACACACACAGTTTTCTCACATTGCTTCTCATTTGTGATTATCGTTCTTCTTCACCAACCCTCAAAAAGAGAATGCAAAGCCAATGGCTGTGAAACAGGATGGAAATGGCTTCCAATTAGTGTTATTGTTCATTCTTTGAAAGACTATAAGAATACATTCATGTATATTTTTTCTTGAGACAGAGTTTTCGCTCTTGCTGCCCAGGCTGGAGCACAATGGTGCCATCTCAGCTCACTGCAACCTCCATCTTCCAGTTTCCAGCGATTCTCTTGCCTCAGCCTCCCCAGTAGTGGGGATTACAGGCGCCCACCACCACGACCGGCTAATTTTTGTATCTTTAGTAGAGATGGGGTTTCTCCATGTTGGCCAGGCTGGTCTGGAACTCCCGATCTCAGGTGATCCAGCTGCCTCGGTTTCTCAAAGTGCTGGGGTTACAGGCATGAGTCACCGCACCCCACCTAGAAGAAATATATTAAATGGTGTGATGGCTTGTTACTTTCAGTATTTTATAAAAATCTTATTTTTTAACCTATTCGATAATTCTTCATGTAATCCTAGTGACTTTAATCATAATACCACTCCTGGATTCTTCATGAACTCAGCATTTGGTTAGTAAAGTAAACTACTTGAATTAGATCTCTGATGATGCAATCAACCTGAAGGAAGTTAGACTCCAAAGCATTTTGATTTATTGGTGTTAATTTAGACAGGACAATGATTATTAATAGAATTGTTATTTCTAGATCCTTCAGCATTAGGGGTTTGTGCAACAGGGTCACGGAAAACTGAATTTCTGGGTCTCAGTAATTTCACTGCATCTGATCGAAATGAGACTTTAAAAGTTTTATTAAAATCATTAAGAAGCTCCAATGGGAACAATGTTATACATTGCAAAAGTCACCTTTTAAAAATTACCATTTTCTGAGGTATTATTTATAGAAACTAATGCAGCATGCAGCATGTCTAAATAAAAATCTTTCTTCAAAACATAGCACCTGTGATTATAGTCCGTTTTCTATCACAACTTACACTTTGCTAGTTTATACATCAGGTGTAAATTTCCTCCTTGCACTCAAGTGACAGACTTTTAGCTATAATTTAAAAACTAAGGACTGGTTTTGCACTGGTTGAACCCACGTGTTCTCCTACAGAACTTTATAATGAAATAGAAGACTCAATAAAGTGCAATCTAATGAACAAAAGAAACCTTGATATCAATTTCTTTATCTATCTAGTGGGGAATACGATTGAAAATTTTCTGGTTAGTTCTATTCGAGTATGAGTTTAAGAATATTCTGAAAAATGTGTGAGAGTGTGTGCATGTGAGTGTGAGAGTGTGTGTGTGTACCACAATGATACTGAGTACCTTGAATCTAATACATACGTATTTCTTTATCTTTTGGTTTGCAAACTCATATTTTTAGCTTTCTACAATATGATTATATTTAATTATCACAGCTAACCTTCTTCTACAGCCATTTCAATGAACTTCAGATTCCACAATTTCTGTCATTCATTTTTCTCTTTTTAGAAAAAGTGTAGGGGCAGTGACATATTGAATAGGAAGCAATATAGATACGGTGCCCTGGTAACTAACACTGCAGTCACAGAATTATAATAATAAGACTATTAAAATTCATTTTCTTTAGAGCCAGGGCCTATATCCTGTTTTCTTACTGACAAACAAGGAAACTTTCCTTTCTGCAGGTCCATTAGACGGAGCAAGAAAACAAGAAGTGACGTTTCCAAGGGTGGTATCCTGGACCAGGTGATAAAACCCTGTGGGGCAGGAACTATGTCTCTTCAACCCAGTACAGAAAATATTTGGTGTACTTTGTAAACAAATAATTTAGATGATGAATGGGACTGTGCTGTTAGGAATCGTGTCATTAGAAGATGAGGCCATGGCAGGGCAAGAGGTGAAGCTTGGCTGCCTTTGTTTCCTCTTCTGGAAAAATACCAGCTCCCTGAATGGTAGCGAGAGTACTGGCCATACGTCTTTGAGGAATAAAAGTGAAATTTATGCTGACGATATCTCTTTACTACCAGGATGAAAATGATTGTTTTTGACGTTGTTAATGTTAGTATTTTTATCCAGAGATGTTCCTATGGGACTATCACTGCCTTAGGACTTTCACACCTTATCCATAATAGAATTTGGTCGGTATGCGAGTTGAATCAAGCGATGGAAATTTTCTAGTTACCGAAATAGGGTGGATCATTCCTTAGACTTGTCTCTTCAATAGTTTTACCTGAAAATGCCTGCAGATTGCTTTCCACAGCCTAGTTTGTCTCCTAATTAGCAGGATTCTCCTGCAGGCAAACACCTGCACAATCTTACCCGCTGGCCCAGGCAGGTGAGAGAAGCGTACCTGTTCTTTACAGGAAGACCCTCAAACCACACTCACCATTGCGTCCACACTTTCCTTTGTAGATTTGTTCTATATTGAAAGTAAAAAGTGAGATCAAGCATTCTCATCTCTTTCCTCCTGGAAAGTCAAAGGTAACACGAATAAAATGCATTGCCAGATCATTTAAAATATTAATAAAAAATCAACCACAGATTGGAGGAAATGAGCGTGTTTTTCCCATTTGATAGCTCATCAGTAAGTTGCCTTTTAAAATGTTTTTTTCTTTTTTCTTTCTTTTTTTTTTTTTTTTTACCCTGAGAGTGTACCTCAGTGATGATAGCCATGTGTAATTCATAAAGGAAAATAGATTTAAATAAGCCTGCTCAGTAGTTCAGTCTGTGAAAATTCAACAAGCTAGTTTTTTTCACTGGGCCTGCAGTCACTTTTCCTCCTACAAGCTCCCTTATTCCACCTTGTATTTACTTTTTGTATTTTGGATCATAATATAATTTGTTTCCAAATGTATGTTTAGAGAAGACAACTCTGAGGGACAGGAGAACAGCACCACAAATGAAAAGCAGGATTGCATTTTCATGGAAATCACATTTGATAAATATTTAAATTACTTTCTTTTGCAGAATAAAAGTGTATGAATACACTTTACATTTAAGCTACAAATTATGCTGAAGGACTTTTACCTTGTGGAGTTATTGTTCACAGCAATGTATATTAAATTTTCTCTGTTCTTACATAATTCCTCGAGACATTTTACTGACTAAGGTCTTGCAAAGGTGAGTGAGAATTCATCTAAATTTGATAAGAGTGTCATTGCACTCAACCACTAAACGATCTTTTATTCACACTCGACATTTTAAAGCTTGATACAGAACGAATACTGAAGTCACATTTTATTTGCGAGAGTAAGCATTGTATAGACTATAACTTGCAAAAATGCTATCTAATCTCACTAATTCTGATCCTGCTAATTTGGATTTAGTAATCATTCAAAGACAGCGAGTATACATAAAAAAAAAGAAAAAGATTATGGTCTAAAAGGAAGAAAATCAGTGTACCAGATCTGAGAATTTTGGATCCAAAGAGCAGGCAATAGTGGAAAACTCAAACTGCCATTTATTACATGCTTGTGATGTGCCAGGAATTGTAAAAAGGCGAGGATGTTATTTCTATTAATGTTCAAGTGTTGATGGAGGAAGTTGTATTATCTGAGTTTTTCTGATGATGAAACGGCAGCTCAAGAGCTTAGGTGACTATACCGTGATCACACAGTTACAAGTATCAATTAATCAAAACCCAAATCTGACTAGAAAGTGTGTGTCTTTAATTAGAAACGATTTTACTATTTTCTCAATTTCTTTTTTAACAACTAAGTCCTCTATGGAAAAGGACTTTGTGTCTGTAACATTTTATTAATTGATGTAGATCAATCTTGAATTATCATTTTCCTTTTCTGAAATTTGCATTTGCATATCTTGGTTGGTCATATAAAGTAACTCAAAAGTAATACAGTTGAAAAACGTGTAATTGTTCTACTCTTCACTTTTCTCTCTGTGTTTAATTAGTAAGTTCTTAGTATATTGAAAGCGTACCCCTGAAAATAATTTACGAAGTGGAATGCCGTTACATAATTTTCGCAGTTCATCACCTTGAAAAAATCCTGCACCAGTTTCCTAAAATTAGGTAATTCTGCATCAAATTAGACAAAATAAACAAAAAGAGAGAATTTTATCTGAGCACATGTAACTATTACTTTCCTATCTCTAATGCTTAGAGACCAATTTCTACTTTAATAATAAAATTAATATCTTTTAATGGGGATAGATCATTATGCAATAGAAGGCATTATACAAAACCTTAGGAATGATTGTTTTTTAATTACTTCTTTTTTTAAAAAAGTAAAGTTTTTAAACCTTCATCCCTTTCCTTCAAACCTTTTATTGATGAAGATACTGAAGTTTGGATAGAATCATTCCATCAATAAGAAAATAATGATTTTCCAATTCATGTCATCCTTCTTTAATACAAGAAAGGCCTTTTATAAATTGGACAACTATCAGTTATGGTATCTAATGATTCGTTTCAAAAATATCAGTATTAAATTGTGTCCAGGTACCTATAGAGACACTTGTTAAATAATGGTGCCCTTGCCTATGTTTTTAAATAATAAATGGATTTGTTACATTTTCTATACGTATAATTTGTTACTGGATTTAATCTTGAAATACAAATATTCAACTGAAATTTCTCTCACCCTTAAAAAAGTCTGTTCATCAGGTTGAGGAAGAAATTTATACCCCTTAAATGGATTCTACTTTAATTGTCTTCTTGTTGAGGCTGGTTGTTCTTGGGATTTCTGACTTGGTTCGATTATGAAATACCACAGACTACTAGAGGATTGCATTCAGGAGAGAAACATCCGCTCTATCATGGGTCTATATTTCAGTATGTTTCTAGCTCAACTTATTAACCTGCTTCTAATCCAGTCTCTGAATCTCTAAATGATAGGTGTGTAATTCAACCTAATCCACAAGGCAAAGTGGAAATCTACAAATTACCTTTTTTTTAAAAAAAGCTCTGGTTAAATGAACAGTGCCAGCATTTGGGGGAGGACTGAACTTTGGCAGGAGGAATAGCTTGCATCTGCTCTCTCATCTAATTAGCCCAGTATGCAGGCCAGGATCTCAGGGAGGTAACCATGAGATGAAAATGAGCAAGTGGGAGTTTGTTAGGAAGTGCTCTTGGGACTCACATCTGTAGGAGAAGGGAAGGAAGCAAAACTGTTCAGGGAATGAGGTTGCAGGTGATACAGTCACAAGGAAGACCTCAGACCCCAGATAGCTCCAGAGCTGGGTGGCCCTTCAAAGTGGTCACACATTGAATCCAGGAACTTGCGTCTTTATACCCTCATCAGTGTGTCATTGAAAATGAAGGCAGGGTGCACCCTTGAGCAAAGCAGCTCTCCTTAGCCGAGTGCAATTACTAGACAGAGGATTGTCAGCCAATGGCAAGCCCAGCACTTGGGACACTTGGTTATTTATTCTTGACCAGGCAACTGGGCAGAAACACTGAGTATCAGTGACATATAGGTTTATGTGGATGAGTGAGGAAAACCAGCGCTGGAGTACACACTGGTGCCCGTGTGGTCTTAACCTAATTAACATATGCTTTAGAACCCTATCTCTTGTAAAGCATATGTTCTCATAAGGCATTAGAATCAGAGAAGCGGCCTTCAAAAATGACAATATAATGAAATGCTTTGCTGAAACATAAGACTGACTGTTGTTATTACATTTCAAGCATTGAGAAAATATTTTTCTGAAAATAATCATATAATTATGAATACAACAAGTTCTAAACTTTCAAGGGAATTGTTGTTTTCCACTTTTGTGTAAAATCTTTGCCCTTTTTTTCATGTCTAAGGAAGTTTCCAGATGAAAGTTTTTCACTGTGGCTGGGTGTGGTGGCTCACGCCTGTAATCCCAGCACTTCGAGAGGCTGAGGTGGGTGAATCATCTGAGGTCAGGAGTTCAAGACCAGTCTGGCCACCATGGTGAAACTCCATCTCTACTAAAAACACACACAAAAAATTAGCTGGGCGTGGTGCGGAGGCCTGTAATCCCAGCTACTTGGGAGGCTGAGGCAGGAGAATTGCTTTAACTTGGGAGGCAAAGGTTGCAGTGAGCTGAGATCGTTCCATTATATTCCAGCCTGGGTAACAAAAGTGAAACTCCATCAAGCAAGCAAGCAAGCAAGAGAGAGAGAAAGAGGAAAGAAAGAGAGAAAGAAAGAGAGAAAGGCAGGAAGGAAGCGAGAGAAGGAAAGAAAGTTTTTAACTAATAGTTCTGTGATTCTTTCTATTTAACACATTTGCCAACTTTCTAGTCAACAACAGTGTGGTAGGGAGATATAAAAAGCAAAATAATATGATTGCAAAGCCCCCAAATAATAGCAGCTTAAATAAAATAGAAGTTTCTTTCCCTTTCTCTCTCACACACAGATGTGAGCTGATGTGGGAGCTCTGCCCTGCTAAAGTTCTTAAGGGCTGGGCTTATTCTGTCTTACTTTACCTCTCCAGAATATCACTTGATGCCAATACTTTGTTATGGTTAAAAAAAATTGTATTCTACACATTCTCTATTGCATTTACTGGATAGAGTCCATTTCCTGATTGAAGCCTGTCTGATACCATTAGGGAAGTCAGTCACATTAAGGCAGCCATAAGGGTGTCACCATTTCCTGTGTAACATACAGGCACTGATGGCATCTTCCTGTGTTATTTTTGAGGTCTATTACTCATGTTACAGCTCAGGTATCCTGAGGATTTTTGCTCTCGTAAAGGTCATACAAATCAAAGAAGACAGAAATTAATTGCTTCTGTATTACAACATTGCTTGTTTGAAAGTACTGAGAATGCATGGGAAGAGAATTAGCGTGGGTGTTTAAAAAAATTAAATCACTGTTATGCTTTGATATTTTCCATTCTTTATCAACATCAGATAAAAAGCAAGCCTTTAGAGTTCCTCCAAAAGTTGAGTTTCTTCTCCTACACTACACACTTTATGCTTTTAGGAAAGAATATTCACATGACATGTAAGAAAAATGCCTAATTTTTATAGGAAATTACAGTTTCTGGATTAGTGACAGATTATTTTAGATAGTCTTATTTGTGGCCCTGCATCCCTAGCCCAGATGATGTCTTCAAAAACTGTAGCTCTAGAAATCAAGTTATATATACAACAAAATTTTGCCGACTGCCCTTTTAATTAGGGTGTAATACCAAAAATTATTATGGTATTAATTTCCGTTTTCCAAACTAGCAGAATGACAGCAGAGAGATAAATTTCTTGAAGTCAGGTATATACTATAGGGAAAGTATTTTCTTCTGTTCATAGTTACCATTATTCTTATTTATGACCTGTTCACATTCAGTAAATTTGGCAGAATTATTACTTATAGATTGTAAAAGATTGTTTTAAAACATAATTTTGTCAAAAATAAATATATTTAAAACTGGAAGTAATCTATTTTGGTTTTAGCAGCAACTTTTGCTTTGTACGTTTTTGTCACTGTGAAACATTTTTTTACTTTGATTCACTTTCATACATTTTTAAAACTACCATCTAAATGTGATTTTGGAAATCTTGTAAATGTGTTGTAAAGGAGGAGGACAGAATGTTTCGCTTTTAATGAGACCTGTTTCATACTCGATCACGTCCATTTATATTCTTATTTTTCCATATTTTGGATCAACTGTCCATTGAAATTTTTAATGGTTTACTTTACTTTTTCTATTTAGATCTAATTTACAAGCATAAAACATTACATAACTTCAGGCAAATCTCCTAACTTCATCAAAACTATACAGAGATATTTGATAGCCAAATTCTGCGGACTTTGGCATTGGAGGATAGCGGTATATGGACTCAATGGATGGGAATGGTAGCATCTTTACAACTTAATTTCCCAGTATAAAGTCTTTCTTTTAAAATATTTAAGCATCATAACACATTGCCCAGGTGTTAGGTTCTGTTAAATGCGCCATTATATTCCGGATTGTTCTCCTACAGTCAATCTTAAACTCTCTCTTCCCCTTTACATGTCTGTATTTTACATTGAGCTTGAAGAGATAGTTTAAGAAGGTTTCACTTTTCATGAGGCCTGTTTTCATACTAGATTGCACAGTAAGAGATTAACAGCAATATCTAATAATAAAATAGGACAAATATAACAATATACTGTAATAAAAATTAGGTGAATAAAGGTTCTCTCTCTCAAAGTATCTTGTTATACTATATTCACCCTTGTTTCTGTGATCTGTCAATCTGATAACCTAAAGGCCTACCAAGTGACTAGCAGAGTACTAGACTGTCTCCTAGATGCAGACTTTCATACCAAGCCTTAAAACCGTTTTCAGTGGGAAAGGTACGAAAATGGCTCATGTTCACGTTTTAAAGTTAAGGTAACTGCACTGCAAAATTCCAACCTATAGTTGTCAGCACTGAGTACGTGACAATAATTCCTAGCAAAGGACAATTGAGATCCACTGCCCTGCTCTCTCTTAACACGTCTTCCTAGTCTTTCTTACTGCCTGTTGTCACTCTGGGTCTCTTGCATTTCCAACGACAAAGCCACCACAAAACTCTCAAAAACTGATCCTATAATGACAGCAGTGTTTCACTTTATAAACTCAAGTACTCCAAACAGTAATTGAGATCAGAACAGAAATATAAATGGTACGTGTGCATTTTAAAATAATATTAGTAACAAAATGATGAATTTATTAAATCAACTAACCAGATTGCCACACAAAGACAGCCCCATACGCAGGCTCAAGGCCTGAAGAGTGGAAGATAAACACATGTAGTCCAAACAAGAAGCAAGTGGGCATTGGATAGCACTTCTAAGAATACTTAATTGTGTGCAGATTTTTTTGTCCTTGTAATTTGGATGAATTCCAACTTTTCTGAAAGCATTTGCTTACATATCAAGAAAATATATAGCAGAAAAACAGAAAGATAACAAATACCAATTTTTTTATTTTTAAAGAAAATATTTAAATTATTTTAATTGGTGAATATACATGAAAACGATCCATTCAGTTCATTCCGCTTAATAAAAGTTATTTCAAATAAAAAAGTCATTGTAAGTCGGGGTGTTACTGTATACATATCTTATACTTATTGTCTTTATATGCTTTTTGTTAATGTTGAAGCTTGTTAGCAGTTTATGGTTTGTTAAAAATGGCTGATGCCACTAAGCCCAAAGTAAATGAACATTTATTTACGCGCCAAAGGCCCCCTATAGACTGGTTAGTGTGAACACCAAGGAAACTAATCTCAGATAACTGGATATTCATTGTAGCTTTTTTGATTACCTTGAATTTGTTATATATTTGTATCCACATAAGAGAATACAAATAATGTCTTCCACATAACAAAGTAATTCTATGTCTTAAGTGAAATAATTCCACTCATACCTGTCCCTGCCAAATGCAAAGTGCTGAGCACAATCTTTCGTATAAGATCTCATTTCTCCTTTTGAACTTCTCCTATGAATGAAAATCAAATGGCAATGCAGCATTGAAAACCAATGCTTACAGAAAGTATACATAGTTTGTAACATTTAAAAAAAAGGCAGGAGCTAATGACACACAACAGGTAAATAAAGGGGGAGGGGACCCCTGAACTTATACCAGGCATCTGGGATAATCCTCTTGAAGTCTATTAAAAACATGCGTTCATCAGTCCAGCTCTTTGAAGGGCTTGGAAAATGTGAGGTTTGAAGGAAAAATAAAATGCTACTTTAAAAAAAAAAAAAAGTGCTGAAAAGTAGGGCTTTTTGAATTGTCAACCAATTCAAACCTAAAGGGACTGGGTGAGACCTCCATTAGAATCTACCCAGAAGACGGGAGAAATATTTCTGATATATGTGGAATACGGAAGTCAGCAACATAGTTGAAAAACAATGTGCCCTTCAACATCAAACCGACAACAGAATAAATCTCTCCACGTTCTTCTTTCCTAGTTCATGCATTTATTAAACACACACATGTGAGCTGCACCATGTACTCTAAGTTGGAGAGCTTATGTTGGTATAATCACAACCTTGGTGTGAGTCCATATCAATACATCTTTGAGTTATGCTATTAAAATAAATGGGCCGAACCATTGCGATTTTTAATCACTGGAAATTCCCTGATCTTACAAAGAGATGCTCATTTGGGGTCCATTTTAAGTACTTTAAATCTTCATTCAAAAATATTAGTAAATTTTTATTTTACCTAAACATTTGTTCATTCTACACACGCTACATCCAAACCCAGAGGGGAAATAGTAAAACTCAAACTTAAAATGAAAGATACTTTAACAACTACTTCTGCTTGCTTATTGCATACATTGAATTGTTAAGATAGAAGAGAAAATAAACAAAGTCATTGTATTTTATTTTCTATTTAGGACGCAGTGCCTAGTTTCCAAGCAAAACAAACGGGGTTTGGTTGAACATGCAATACCGGATGTCGCCACTGGATGGCAATGCCACCTTTTGTCTCTAAAATGTGCACGGTACATTTGATGAGATTTAGCGCCACAACCCTGGGGTCCTAAGTTTCTCAGGACCATCAAAGTGTAAACACGCTGGGGTGAGTCTCCAGCACACATCTCGCATTCCTTCGGGATCTGTCGTCTTCTAGTGCACCCGATGCTAAGGCCGCCCATCAAGCTTCCTTGTTTGATTTGCAATCACTCTTTGGAAACTTGATGTTCGATAGAATGCCAAGTTCATAAGGAGAAAAAAGATTACAAAGAAAGTGAATAGGAGGGGAGATGGAAGTACAAATAGGGCACCAGATTCCTTTCTGCCACTGAATGATGTTAAGCTTGCACAGGACCAACATCTCAAAAATACACTTGTTATGAATTCACTTTCTACCATAGAGCAAGAATAGCCTTCACTTGTTTTCAGCATTTTATAGTCTAAATCACTTGTTCTCACAAGCTATACGTACACACATTCTGACATGTATACATACTTCAAATAAATGTTTGTAGTTGAGACAATTAGCTGATGACAGTTTAGTTTTCCATAGTGAATTGGTTTTAAACTTACAGTAAGGAAAAAAACCTTTCAAAACATTATTTTAGATATACTAAAGAAGATAAAGGTTTTTACAACGAGTTTTGTGTGGTGTTAAAATATGTAAATATCTAAATTTGTATTAATTCAAAGAATGATAATTATGAAGGTGTTAGATATTATCTGGAACAATGAATCACTTCTGTTCAGAGAAGGAAGGATTTAAAGCCAAATGACTTTGCCCAGTTACATGGATGGGAAAGATGAGTGGGTAAAATGATCGTATTTTTAAGGTAAACTGAAGAGGGATAAAATTTGTGTAAATACATGAAATAAATCAATATTGATAAATTTAATTATCCTTAGTTCAGGAAACACACTTATCTATAACTCCTTGTTACTATTTTAACATATAAAAACCTTGGCAAACAGCATGTCAAGCTTTTCTCGTGAACCAAACTTAGTAATTCACCTCTACAATTAGCTGACATCTATGGAAGTTACAGTTTGTACTAGACCTTTTATATATCTTTCATTTGCTTGTGAAAATGATGGTCACACCCTCTGATGGAAGATGAAATGGTTAAGAACACCACAGAATAGCCAAACAAAACATGAAACAACAACAAAACCAGAAAGAAAATTCTGAAGCACATTATAGTATGTTTAAACTTAGCTAGCATAGAAAAAAA
This sequence comes from Theropithecus gelada, assembly GCF_003255815.1. Classification (NCBI taxonomy): domain Eukaryota; kingdom Metazoa; phylum Chordata; class Mammalia; order Primates; family Cercopithecidae; genus Theropithecus; species Theropithecus gelada. The sequence goes on along the minus strand of NC_037677.1, from coordinate 9,081,312 downwards.
AGGGCTTTAAATACCAAATTTCAAATTAAGTTTTCTTATTCTTCACAACACAAAACACTAGCTGAATAATTATTAATATATTATTCAATGAGTAGTAGGCATATCAAAAGAAAATTTTCTCTCTGTTAATATAAAGCACTTGTAATTTTGCATGCATAGATTTTGTCACTAGATCAAGAGATATTTTTGTATATACCTTACATGGATATATTTGGATTTGTAAAAACAAACTAGGCAAGATAAAGCCAGGTTTTGAATATTTATTTTTTGTTTACTTCCCACAAGAAGTCCATACCTTATGGGACAACAAGCCAGTCAAATACATTTGGGGTTTCCTGGTTAAGAACCAGAAGGGGGCCAGGCACGATGGCTCACACCTGTAATCCTAGCACTTTGGGAGGCTGACACAGTGGGTTGCCTGAGGTCAGGAGTTCAAGACCAGCCTGGCCAACGTGGCGAAATCCCGTCTCAGTTACTCGGGAGGCTGAGGCAGGAGAATCACTTGAATCCGGGGGGCAGAGGTTGCAGTGAGCCGAGATCGCACCACTTCACTCCAGCCTGGGCGAAAGAGCGAAACTCCGTTTCAAAACAACAACAACAGCAGCAACCCGAAAGGACTGCTTCTGTCTTTCCATCGCACTGGCAGATTCTTGCATTGAAGTGTGACCTCATTCAGGAGCACTTAAAAATAACCTAGGCGGATCTCCTTTGTGCTCTTAGATCCTCCTTTGTGCTCTTAGATACTTGGCTGAGTAAAAACACTAATTTTCAAAATTTGCTTCACTTTTGTCACAAAGCCAGATATAAATAGAGACAAATTACTTGGTGCATATTTTAATTTTCTATTTGTTTGAAAACTAAAATTGTATGGACTGAACTTTGTTTACATAAAATAAGGTGAATTTGCAATACTGTCATACACATATGAAATACTGTCATATGGCATTTCATGTATATGACATATATATGAAAGCGTGTCTAATACATGAAATCAAACAGATAATTCAAGCTAAAATCACTCCCCTTGGGGATCAGCAATCTCCCTTTTAACTGTATATATTGATGTATGATTTAAAAACTTGAACAATTTCCAAGTATTCCACCTTTTGTAGTTTTCAGTGTTAGAGTCCTAAGTCTCAGCATCAATTTTTCTAGGGAAAATTTAGTCAAAGGTTTATGACTTCAAAGGATAGAAAAAATACCCTAATCTGAAATCTTGGAAAATGGAAAATGAGATCCTAAATATTTTTTCTCGTATCTGTTGACCTTATATCTGAGAAGTAACTTTTAAATTTTAAATTTCTTAGATCAAAAAAGGATATTTTAGATTTAAAGAAATCATTGATTATAATGCTTCTAAAGCATTGGTATTTGATCTTGATGTTGAAAACAAATATCAATGTTTTAGAAAATTATAAGCAATAATTTTATTCTAAATTTTGACACTTGCTAAGAATGTAATGATGAGAATAAACAGTAATTTGAATTTGTATGTTTAGTGTTTAGGTATGCACCCCTATACACATATACCAGAAGACACATGAGTTCTAGGACCACCTAACTCAGAGTAGGCTATATTTTGATGTTGCAATTTGGGAAATGATTATATATATATATATATATATATATATATATATATATATAAAGTTTGCATGCGATGGAATTTTCGTGTGACTTGTATGTTTGCCTATTAATGCATGACAATAAATGTCCATTGCATTAAATATGTCATTTAAGGAATAGAATATTAATAGTGTATCACTGGATATGGAGTTTGCGCATGTTCACGCACACCACCACCGTCCCACAGAAGAAGACAGTGCAGAGAGAATCCCATCCTCAAAGGTCTTAAAGTTGAATGCAGATTGTGAGTTGCCCAGTCTCTGTTGTTCTGTGCTTGGTTTGTATTGCAATGGCACTGGTCATCAGTAAAGTATTCACTTTAGAGAATGTTTGAGAAAAGTTCTTTTAGAACAGCGATGAAAGCAGATCCACATTCCAGGAGGTTGCAGCTTTTATTTGCAGGGTGTTTATGTATTTAGGCATTACAAAAATAAAAGTAAGAGTTCAAATTCTGATACAAGTAAATGATAACAGTCAGGCAAATTCTTAGTCTTTCATAGTCGGAAAGTTCTCGGACAAATGGCTGTCTATGTAGTGATTATATATTTTTAAGTCTACATTCTCCTTCCCCAGCCTTCATGGTTCCCTAGGCACTGCCAAAGGATATTTTCAGTCCAATAAAATGTACGGATTCCATAATTTGCCTCTGTTCCTACTTGGCCTTCTTCATACTCATTTCACTGGGTTAATATTTGTTCTCAGCCATTTCCTCATTCTCTGGGTTGAACCAGTCTTCTTGAAAGTTCACTTTCTCTGTGGGTCTCTGAACTACATATAAAAATGTTTTTGAACTAAGGTCTTTACAAGGTTTGCAGGAGTCCTTTCATGATTTAATGATAGTCAACAATTCAGACATGAGCACTGATGGTGAAGAGCTGCCAAATGGGAAAGTGCTGGTCTTTGGCTCTATTTTCTCCTAACACTTGTAAGCCAATACTCAGTGATATATTACAAAAACGCCAGGACGCCCATCAGGCATCTGAGCATCAATTGCCACAAGTCTGGAGATGGAAGAGTCGCAAAGACGGATGTCTCAAAACAAACAAACAAACAAACAAAAAAAACCCAAACAGGAATTCCAGATACCTAATAACTTGCAGACAAATGTATAGACTCTTTCTAAATAGAAATCACCCCATTTAATAGCTTTAGATAAATAATTTTATTTATTTATTTATTTTTTTATTTATTTATAAGATGGAGTCTTGCTCTGTGGCCCGGGCTGCAGTGCAGTGGTGTGATCTCAGCTCACTGCAACCTCCACCTCACGGGTTCAAGCGATTCTCCTGCCTCAGCCTCCCTAGTAGCTGAGATTACAGGCATGCGCCACCACACCCGGCTAATTTTTATGTTTTTAGTAGAGATGGGGTTTCTCCATGTTAGTCGGGCTGGTCTTGAACTCTTGACCTCACGTGATCCACCCGCCTCAGCCTCCCAAAGTGCTGGGATTACAGGCATGAGTCACTGCGCCTGGCTAGATGAACAACTTTTAGATTCTATATTTTAAACATACAAGTAATTTTTTTTTCAATGTAATGGGGATAGTACCTAATATAGAAGAGAAGCAAAGAAACACAGTAAGCCTCATAGGGTGGCAAAGAAATCTAGTTTAATAAAAAGTTCAATGTAAGAAAAGCACAGAGCAAGTTGCTTGTGCACTATTTGTGTGGTATTTTCCTCTAATCGTTCTTTCTCATGATTTGCCTTAACACATAATATTAAAGCGTCATGTATAACCACTTCCTAACTTTATATCTACAGGAATCCAATTTATTGCCATAGCTAAATACTTCAGTATTAGAATTTATCTTACTGTACAGAATAACAAGCTTAAGATTATATCAGTGTTTCTCCTGTATTGACATCATATAGGGTAGCCATCACATCTTCAAAACAACTTAATTTTTAGTGAATGTATCCCCACACACATCTCTCATAACACATTGATTTTACTGCTAAGATAGATTGTTCTAGATTAATGTTTTCCATAAGTAGAGATTTTAATAATGCTATCGTATCCTAGGTGACCAAGAATACTCGATCTTGGGTGTATGAAAAAGCACTCAAGAACACCCTATTGCCTGTTTTCAAAGCTAAATCATGATAGCAGAGTGAGTATGAGGAATCCACTTACCTTGTTTTGGTCATAGACTCTCTTCCTTTGAAACGGTAACATTGCATTTGTGAATACTGGATTGCACTTGAAAAGAAGCTGCTATTTGTATTATAGTTCTTTCTAGTTCACATTTCCATATCCTACAGAAACCCCCTACTGAAAACTTCCTTGAAGTAATCATTTTGTTTGTTTTTAGCCTCCCATCTCTTAGTTTCTAGTATAACATCTTATTTAAACATATTCACGCATTCAACAACTGTTCAGTGAGTGCTTACTGTAA